>NW_005365070.1:432273-464875 GCF_000412655.1 Myotis brandtii
GCTATGATGTGCACTGACCACCAGGGGGCAGATGCTCAATTCAGGAGCTGCCGTGACATGCACTGGCCATTTACAGTGAAACAGCACTGTGGACCTGATGCCCACAAAGCAACACTTGGCTTCCCCCAAGTGGGGCAAAGGCCCTGCCACCACCCGGAGCAACACCCCACCAAATCGCAGCTGACACTGCCAAGACCCCATAGCGCAAAATGTGGCCCTCAGCCCAGCCCAGCCCAGAAATGGTCACTGTTGGTGCCTGGTAATGACGTCACATAGCAACTCCTGGCCTCCTCTCCCTAGCAACTAGCCTCCTTGGCATTTCTTCAGCCGAAGAACACAATTTGCTTTATAGCCAGGTGGAAACATTTTATACTTTAACCAAATGTCTGTGAAGCCTTTTTACATGCCTCATCTCATTTGAGTCTCACAGAAGTCCTGGAGTAGGTAAATAGGATACTCGGTGGAATCTTATTTTATTTTCCTTAGCTGGAAAATGGAGATTTAGAAAGTTTAGAAACTTGACCCGACTAAAAAGAAGTAAGAAATGGTGAAACTTGAAAATGACTTCAGGTTTTCTCACTGTGCAGAATATAGTCAAACACTGCTGCAGTTAAATATTTTACCCTTTGTTCTCCCTGAGTGATCTACAATAATAATCTGCTTCATGTTGATATTTACTGCTGTGTTGCTGACAATTACCTGAAAGAGAAGTTGGGGTGCTTCATTGGGCTGGAAAAAGTTTAGGTAAGTCAGAAAGCTGGTCTAACTAAGCAAGTTTATCTATTATATAAAGCTCTTGCTGGTGCCAATCACATGCATGTGTTTCCATCTGTCATTGCTGATCGTGAATTTGGTTGACACTTCTATTATAGAGAAAGGGCGAATAGCGATATTAAAATATTTCTTCTAATTAATTTCCTTTCAATGTGCACAATTTCGTGCTCCAGGCCTCTAGTATAAATAATAAAGGTGGCCATGCACATAATACAGTAGTTACTCCTTAAAAAATCTTTGAATTGTCAGTTGTGTATAGGAGAAAGTTTGTTTATTTACAAAAGCTGTTGTTTTCCTTAATTTATTTTCCAAATATGTATTAAGTACTATGTACAAAGTATTGGACATGGTTTCTATTCTCATGGATTTCAAGAGTCTAGCAAACTATATGTTTGATGCCACAAGCTTAAATTTTACATATATATGTAAAATAATGGAATGTACTTCCTTAAAAAGGGAGAAATCCCCTTTGTTCTTCTAAGGCCAATTTCCCAACTCCATCAACTGAAGGAATCACCAGGTTCTCAAATCATTGTTCAAATAGAACTATCCACCATAATCCCATCATATCATAGTTGTGCACCTATTTCTGTGAACCAGCTTGGGGCAGGACTTATTCTGGTGCCTGGCACTTATTAGACTCTCATTCCATTTGTTTTCATTGCAAATATGAGGAAACTAAGGCCCCCCAAAATAAAGAAAGGTTAGTTTTTCTGTGGTATATAGAATGAGCTGTAAAATCACAAAGACCTGAATTTAAACCTTGGTAAAAATATTTAACCTCAGCATTTCAGTTTCCTAGCAGGATTAAATCATATGACAAATGTGAAAACCCCTGGTGTGAAGTAAGCACTCAATAAACCCATGATCACAGTTAATGACATAGAACTTATGGTGTTAGACACCATAAGTAGGTTGTTAAAAATTTAAAAACAATGAAAAATATATGTAAACAAATTATGGTATTTATTTGATGTTTTAGATTTGATTTTATCTAAAGTGAACATTTATATAAATTCAGTGTGGGACAGTGCAAAGGCCCTAGATGGGAAAAAGTAAAGAGCTTCCCTAGGGGCAGAAAATAGCTGATTTAACAGCATCCTTAGAGGCTAGGGAGAAAAACTTACCCAGATATTAGCAACATCAGTTATATAATTAGGAAAAATGTTTTATATAATCAAAATAAATGTACAGTGCTTCAAGGTGGCAAAACAGAGTAAATGAAAGCAGTATCTCTTCAGATATTTAAGCAGTATTTTTTCCAGATCTTTAAAAGGGAAAACATTTAAAAATAAGTAAATAACGTCTCATGAAAAATGAAAATTTTAAACAACTAAGTATTTACTTATAAGAACAAAAAAGAAGAAAAATTGAAATGTCCCTGGTTTTAAAAAAAACAAACATGAAACATATCCCACAATAGCATAATGGTTGAGAAGAGAGTCAGAAGTCTTTGCTCATAATTCCACCTCTTATCTACTAGTTGAGATACCTTGTGCAAGTTACCTAAATGATCAGTACTTCAGATTCTTCATCCATGAAATGGTGTCAATAATAGTATGTATCTCATAGGGTTTTTTTGTAGCTTGGAATGTGTTAATATTTATAAAGCACTTAGAACAGTGTGTGGCACAAATTTAGCACTAAGTGCTTCTGAAATAAATCACCTGAACTCATCTTGTTCAATATGGAAATAGGAATCTGACAAACCTCATTCCATTATTTTATAATGGTTAATTTTAAGGTTTTGCTATGTATTTACTCTGCAGCCATTAAGTTCCTTATATAAGTACTTAAAAATTAGAAACTCTAGAGATTAATGAAAAAAATAAAAGCAAGAAGTTGACTTGTTTTCTGTTTCTTTAGAAGGTTCTATTGGTGAAAACTACGGAGTCATGGAGATACACATTTTATTCAACACAGTGAAGGGCTGGCTCTTCAACAACATATTGGACTAATTCACTAGGTAGTATACTCCTCTTCATTTGGTTTCTAACACATTACATGGGAAGTTGGATTAAAAACATAAAAAGTACTATACACAGCTAAGATGCCAGGAGTTAGAATTTTTTTATTATAGTATCAGAAAGGATGTGAATTGCTAACTTGTGTACTACATGCATAGCACTGCATTTGGTTTTCAAGTGACACAAAATGCATATACTAGTATGAGGCAGATTCTCTTCCCTCAATGAGTTTATAATCTAGTTGGAGAGATAAATCTCACATCCACAAATTGTTAGAGGTAGCATATGATTAAGTTCTGAATCTCACTTAATTTATAACCACAAACTCTGAGAAATATAGAATGACAAGCTGTGCCCTTTTAAAATACTTTCTTATTCAAAGGTAGTATTGCTTGTAAACCACAATGACTGTATTTACACAAATGAAAGAAATACCATTGCAGGGTTCCTGTTTTCCTTCATTGTGAATATAATGTGCTATATCTACCAGTGTCTCCCAAATGCAAAGCATTTGATACATTGATAACAGCAGGTCAAGAAATTCCAGAAAGAAAAGGAACAAACCTATACATTTACATTATGCATAAAAATCTGTTCTTTTTATCGGTAGTTGACTTGTTCAGTCATGAACTCAAGCAGACCTAAAACTAAAATGCATTCTCCACATTTTTGCTTTAATATGAGCCTGAGTCAGACTCACAATGTGGGGAATGCTGATCTACAGACCAATTCCACATTTTTTGGACAAGACAACATGTCTATAAAGATAAAGCACTTGGTCATAGTTTCAAAGGGATTTAGTGACACAACCAGCACAAGAGCTCTCTCTCTCTCTTTCTCTCTCTCTCCCTCTCTCCCTTCTCTTTATATTTAAATTCTTAGTTTTCATGGCATGAAAATACATGTGATCAAAATAACTAAGAGCTAATAGCCAGACTTGAACACTTTGTTCTACAAGTTCTAATCTATACCATAGAGACACAATCTATAACTTGGAGACATTTTAATCTCTCTCTCTCTCTCTTTCTCTCTCTCTCTCTCTCTCCCTTCTCTTTATATTTAAATTCTTAGTTTTCATGGCATGAAAATACATGTGATCAAAATAACTTAAGCCACTATGTCTTTATGTCTTTACTTAATACCATCCTATTTATTTCATTTGGAAGTTGAAATAAATATTTTCAAAGGAAGAAATAGAGTAATGGCCTCCTTTTACAAAGCAGACTATAAAACTGCCAGGAACCTGCGAAAGACGTTAATAAATAATTTTTATTATTTGATACAAATTAGCTTTTTAAAAACAATCTAAGCATCAAAATCCAAAAGAAAGCAGGAGTGAGAATGAGTGATAGAAGCTGGCAGCTAGCTGGTGGAAGAGACCATCACAGGATTTTTCAGACCAAAGGAAGATACGGGCACATATCTATGTGTTTACTAGTATATTATATTGCTGGAAACCAGTGCATCCAACCAGGGGATGGAAGGATACATGCACTTAAAGTGTGTGTGTGTGTGTGTGTGTGTGTGTGTGTGTGTGTGCGTGTTATTGGGAGAAGGGATAAATCTTATGACTGCTGGCTGAAAAGAAATTAGGCCTAGTGAGACATTGCACTCAATGCATGACACAGTTATTTCCTATTATCAAAAGTGTTAACAAATAATATTCACTTGAAACCTAAAGAATTCAGACTTTAGTTATTTAAGACAACTGGAACTAGCAGCACAACAATTAAGTAGGGCAGTAGAAGAGAAAGCTATAAGCAGAAAACCTACAGGAAGCTACATATAGGATATGGCATAGACTTTCTTAAAACACAATGTTGAAGTTATTAATATCAAAAGTTGGTGGGAAAAGGTACTCATAATTATGCACTTTCATTTACGTAAATATTAAAATTGTGTATTACTCTGTCTATAATTGATAACTGAATAGTTATATTGATAATTTTAATAAAGAATTAATTTTCATAGAAAAAAATCTGATTCAGCCACCACCTAGTGGCAGCTGACAGAATTGTAAGCATAGTGGCTTGTCTGCATCAGGCTAGTTTTGCAAGCATAGTTTAAGAAATAGGTACTTTCAGACCATCAAACCTCAAAGGGAAGGTAGGGGAGGGTCAGGGTAAAGGGGAAATATCAACCAAAGGACTTGTATGCACACATATGAGCCTAGCCAATGGACACAGACAACAGGGGGATGAGGGCATGAGTGGGGGGAGAATTGGGGGGCAATGGGGAGATAAGAACACATATGTAATACTTTAATCAATAAAAAATTTTTTAAAGAATAATTTACAAAAAAAGAAATAGGTATTCCCTAAAAGATTACCAAATAACTAAAGCCATGCCTTTAACAAAAACTGGTTTTATCACTTTGGTGGTATTTAAAATATATACAGATATTACAGCTGAATCAATTGAATAGCAGTTCCTATCAATGAATAAGATTGAGAAAATGAGTGGATTTACCATTTATAATTAAAGAAATATGATAATAAATTTAACAAAGATTAAGCCATCGTTCTATCTAAAAGAGATTGGGCTAATTTTTAAAGATATAAGAGGATATAATGTGGCATGGGATTGTTAACATAAATAATAGATGCATGAGAAAAATAGCTTTTCTTCATCAGTTTATGTAAAGATAAAGTATGCTACTGTCTAAAATCAGTACCATGTAAAATAGATACAATTAATAAAATACTGGGTGATTTTTTTAAAAATTTAACAATTTTTAAAACCTCTTTGGGTAGAATTATTTTCAATACAATCCTGTGTGTGTGTGTGTGTGTGTGTGTGTGTGTCTTAATACACCACTAAACCTATATATCCTTCTCTCATTACTAGAGATATTACAATGCCTTAAAATAAGCATTCCTGGACATCAATTCTTATTAAGGTTAACAGAAGCTGTTGGGTGTTTTGCTTCACTATAAATTGACTTTAGGGGATAACAAGATTTTTTTGTCTGGTAAAATCATATTTTATTTTTCCTAATGATCAAATTCAGATAAAATTCTTATTTGTTGGCTGTGGGTTTCAGACCGTTGAGTTCCACTTAATATTGCGCTGTACATGAGAATGTATTAACAACCTCAGTAACAGGAAAATATGATCCTACAATGTGAATTCAAAATTAATTATATCTTATAATGGTAGCTAAAATCAAGAAAATCTGCCTCATAATTGCAAAGGTCTACAAGATAACATAAGTAATGGGAAGACTCTCAATTCTCACATCTAGTGGGAACTATAATTAAAACTTAAAACCTGGGAAAAATAATAATTCCACATCCCATTGCTTTACTGGATTATTCATGCCAATAAAAAAATCAGGAGAACCATTAGTGTTAAGTGGAATGATATTGTATCAGCTAAAGATGAAATCACCAAAAGAAAATGTCCTGTTGTAATTGTTATCCAAATACACTATTTATGCTAACCAGAGGTTAAAAGAGCACACTTTAAAAACTATTTGATGCAACACAAATGCTGCTTTCTAAAAGCAGGTGGAAGCTGAAATGCTAAAACAGGATTAAAAAAGAAAAGGGAAGGGAGTAACGCAGAAAAAAGGAACTAAAACAGGCTTTCTATTGCTGAGCACATAGTAGGTTTTCAAAAATACATGTCAGCCTAATATGGAGTCTATCAAAAAGCCTTCCTTGAATAAATTTCTTTAAGTATATACATGTGTACATAGAAAACTCTATTTAGGGCACATCTTGTAAGCTACTATGTTGTTTATTTTGTTATGAAAAAGATACCTCTTTTAAATTAATTAGAATATTTGCTGCTCATGACACTGAATAATACAAAGCTAAACTTAATTTTAAAAGCTATGCTTCTGAAGAAAATGCTAAGCACACACAAGCAGCATTTCCATTTGTATAGTTTCTTTTCAGGAGAATAGTACCTCTAATACAAGGTAGTGTGAGCATTCACATCCACACAGCACTTGAAAATCCTCATGTGATAAGCAAAGTCTTATTGTTATTTGAAAGAATTTCCAATGGCAAACTGAACCTCATAAAACATTTTAAGGTGCTCTTTATCTTTATTCTTGTTTTAGTCCACAATTCTATTTCTAAATAATGCACAAATATTTTGGATTACGTATGATATTAATGAGGGAAAATAATTTTCCCTCCAGAAACAATGCATACTTATGGGGCGGGGGGAGGTGTACATGCAGAAATTCAATGATGACAACAGTTCATTTTAGACAATTCTTCGCCAGCCTCCTTTCTACTATTATTAGTGAGAAAATAATTCTTCAATCATATTTCATCAAAAAGAGAACACAGGAGATTAATATTCTATATTCGTTCCCTCCATAAACAAACTCTATGAGCTTAGAAGTGCCTTCACTGAAATCAGGTACCTCTTTTTAATGCTGGTTCTGGTTCCAAAATAATTTTCTCAACACCATAATTTCTATGAGGAATAATTTTTGTTAATATTACTGTCCCATCAGATACTACAAAAGTCCACAAATTCGCATTAAGGTCTTTTTACAGTAACACCTTATTTATTGGAACACTGTCTAGTCAGGAGGTATCAATAAATGTGAAATTTCAAAAAACAAAACATGAATATTTGTCTCTTTTTATCAAACTGGATAAAAATCATTCTGAAATGCTCTTTAAAACGATTTTGCCCCCTTAGACATAGGATAGAAAACAAAAGTTATGCTTTTTTTGATAATTCTAGGTCATCTTAATAAAGGAACATTAGTCACGCCTTGAAGGATATGTTGGGCACTGTTCAATGGTCCCAGATGCCTGTGTGTTCGGAGTCCTCATGTCCACTTTTATAGTTTGTGTGTCTTCTGCCTCACTGGCAGCTATTTACTGGCTATGACTTCAGAGTGTACCTGCCCCTATTACTTCCCTCACAAGCACACCAATTAAATTTTTCTGTGGTTTACAAAAACAAATTCAATCAAATACAATGTAGCAAACTATTTCTCTGTGTAAGGTGTTGAATCAACTATACTAGATAAACATTTTAAAATACAAATGACATGGGCTCTGAGAGTGCCCTAAGGCAGGGCCCTGAGGGCTTACCTATTAATACAGTGCAGAAGCTTTAGGACCTGGTTTTCATGAGGTCTAAAATGTCTGTTAAAAGGTGAGGTTTAGAAGTAGTACTCCATCTCTTTATGGGATATGACTCTTCTCTCAGAATGCTAGCTAACTTTTAGGTTGCAACCAGAGGAAAAGAGCCCACGAAAAGACTGTGAAGGCCACAGACCTCCAAAGGCATGTTGTGGTGGGGCAGAGGTAGAACTCACAAGTGATTATGAGCCAAGGAGGATATTTAAAATATTGAACAACTCTAACAACATGGGCACACGACAATCAGAACTAATCCTACTCTGCCAGGCATCGCCATTTTTTGTTTGTTTGTTGTGTTTTTTTGTTAATCCTCACCCGAGGTTATTTTTTCCATTGATTTTCAGAGAGAGTGGAAAGGAGGAGGAGAGACACAGAGAGAGAAATATCGATGTGAGAGAGACACATCTCGATTGGTTGCCTCCTGCACGCACCCTGACTGGAGCTGGGAACTGAGTCTGCAACCAAGGTATGTACCCTTGACTGGAATTCGAACCCAGGACCCTTCAGTCTAGGGGTGGGCAAACTTTTTGACTCGAGGGCCACAATGGGTTCTTAAACTGGACCGGAGGGCCGGAACAAAAGCATGGATGGAGTGTTTGTGTGAACTAATATAAATTCAAAGTAAACATCATTACATAAAAGGGTACGGCCTTTTTTTTTTTAGTTTTATTCATTTCAAATGGGCCGGATCCGGCCCGCGGGCCGTAGTTTGCCCACAGCTGGCTGACGCTCTATCAACTGAGTCTTACTGGCTTGGGTGGCACTGCCATTTTTGTTGCTGAATCATGTGGTGTCTGCGAAGTGAGCATTGGAAAAGGTGTTCTGGCCAGTGTCTCTTGACCATCCAATAAGGAAGTATTCCAAAAAGTATTTCAATAATATATTACCATATTAAGGTATGCTAATGAAGCATCAGACTGTTTGTGCTAGGTTCTTGTTAGCACATAACTCATGTTCAAATCTGTCAGCATTACATGCACAATATAAAGGGATGATCAAGAGCTTGATTGGACTTTAGTCATTGAGCAACAGGGAAGCTTAGATTTTCCATGGAGCCAACTAGGAGATAGCATAGTTTGGATTCCTAAGGAGAAACAGAGCTCTCCTTAAATCTAAAATCTGATTAAAAGTCATGTCAATGATTGGGAAATACTAGGGAACTGGTTATTGCTGCCTCTGTTTATTTATCTTAGTGAAAGCTCTAGAGAATTAGTCACTGAACACATGATGATTTTTAGAGATAATTACAGTAAGTAAAGACTATTCATTGGTAAATTCCTAAACATAACTTAACTGCTTACATATTTATTTAAGGGAACTTCTGAATAAAAACCAATAGCCATACATGTGAAAGCTATAATTAACCCATTACTCATTGCTACTGAGGACGCACTTTTGGTGGGGACAGCATTAATCTGTATCCATTTAATGACAAATATAAAATTATAATTTAAATATAATGATGAGGACATTGTAACCACTTGGTTCATAAAAGTTGAAAGGACAAAGTGGTTCTCCCCTGGATCCCGGACTGAGCTGCACTTAGTATAGCGTCTAGTCCCACCAGGCTTCTATTTTCTGTGCCAAACTGACTACTTCACTCCATGTCATTTTTAGCCTTTTTAATGTGCTTGATCCTGAAAATGATGATATAATCACCGTACTAAAATAATAAATGTGAAACAATATAGAAAGATGAAAGGTTAACAATAACCTGTACTAAGGCAAAAACACTTATGTTGATTTGCTATTTTTCTAAATCAAAATCATGTATTGGCAAAGATATATGCTCCCCTATGTTAATTGCAGCATTATTCACAGTGGCCAAGATATGGAAACAATCAAAATGTCCTTCAACAGAGGACTGGATAAAGAAGATGTGGTACATATACACAATGGAAGACTACTCAGCCATAAGAAAGGATGAAATAGCGCCATTTGCAACAATATGGATGAACTTTAGGAACATTATGCTAAGTGAAATGTCAGTCAGAAAAAGCTAAGAACTATATGATTTCACTCATATGTGGGATATAAAACTGAAAGTCAGGAACACAAACAGCAGTGTGGTGATTGTCAGGAGGAAAGGGGTGGGAGGAGAAGTGGGTCCTTATATATGGTGACAGGAGAAGATTTGACTTTCGGTGGTTAGCACATGGTGCAGTATACAGGTCTTGTAACATAGAAACCCACACCTGAAAACCATATGTTCATGTTGACCAATGTCACCCCAATAAGTTTAATAAAACAAAAAAATTGAATTTGTGTTTCTCAGGGTGTTTGTTTGTTTGTTTGTTTGTTTGTTTTTTGGCCAAGTAGAATTTCTAAACACTGAAAAAAAAACAGTTATCTTTAGTAGAAGATTAGTAGAAGAATAAAGTCACCACTAAATTTAGATAGCATACTGGCCAATGATCTTACTGGTTGACTAAAACTATGCCCATCTAAATCACAAGGCTGGCAAACAACATGCTATCAATGAGGCCAAAAAGTGTAAATCCAACTCTGTTGTATGCTGTATTTCTTGCAGATTTCAAACTATGCATCAAATATTCTAAAAGCACTGATCTCTTAGCATGGGATAATATGGGAGCTATGGAGATTTTATCAAGTTGATGGGAGATAGTCACGTAGTTTATTCTAAAACTCTGAGGTAATGTAAAATGAGCAGAAAGGAATGTCAAAGTTGGCTTCTCATTTCCAAGTAGAGATAAGAAAGAACCTACTTGGCTTTTGATGGAAAAAGAACAAAAGGTCAAAAGAGCACTAAGTCAAAGGATTATATTCTCCATGTAAAAGAATTCTTCGCATCAGCGATTTTCAACCTTTTTCATTTTATAGCACACAAACTAATTACTAACATTCTGTGGCACACCGAAAAATATATTTTTGCCAATCTGAGAAAAAATAGGTATAATTTTTATTCATTCACACCAGACAGCTATTGTTGTGTTAGCTGCTGTCATTTTTTTGGACAATCTAGGGGAAAAGAGGTTAGCGCCCCTGACTAAATAGATATTACATGTTCTAAAAATTCTTGTGACACATCAGTGCGCCTCTTGCGGCACAGCGGTTGAAAATCACTAATTCACATTGATCTCAAATGGTTTGAATGCCATTTGAAGGTGAGTGTGTATGAATATGATAAACAGAATAATAAAACATGAAATTTCAGTTGAACAAAAAATGTAAGAATAGCAAATATAAACACTGTGTGCCTAGTGTTAATCTTAGCATTTTCACATATATTCATTCATTTAGTGCTCATAACAATCTTTTGAAGTAGAGAGCATTATTGTCCCTGTTTTATGGATGAGGAAATTGAGACAGAAAAATTAAACTGGACTAAGGTCATGCAGTGGATGAGTGGAAAAGCCAGGATCAAATCCAGGCATGTTCCAGAATGCTTGATGTCAACCACTACTCTACTGCCTCCCATGGGCACAAAAGTGCACAAACATAGCCTAAAATTCATAGGCTTATTACTAGCAATTTCAGCACATAATGAATCCAAGTTTTTTTAATTGTAAAGATTATTCAAACTTCTATTAAAATATAATATGACTTCTGGAGGTGCCAAGTAGTATTAACACAGTTCTCCTTAAGTTTTATTTTCAAATGAAATATGTAACTGCATTGTATTCATAGCTATGATGTCAAAATACATAGGCATTTGTTAGAAAAATGAAATTGAACTTCACTGTCTTGGTAAACAGTGAGTGCATTCTTAATGGATGTGTTCAAATGCAAGGGAGAATGACTCAGATAGGATATGCATATCAGATGTGTGGTTGAATTAGATCCAGACACGGAACTATACTCAGGGTTTCAGCACCCCCGTCAAACATGTTGGCCAGTCTCCATCTCAATACTTGTCATATTATAGTGGAACTCTAGCTTATTTTTCTGCTTGACTCTGAGGTTCTCAAGGGCACATCTTATTCATCTTCAGTACCTGGCTCAATACCTCATACATAGTAAGTTCTCAATAAATACTTGCTAAACCAATGGAAGCAGTGAGCATCTGCTATATGGACGACATTGTGCTAGCTGGGAGGTCAAATATTAAGTGGAAATCACCCCAGGATTTAAAATGTGCTGTGATAGCTCACGCAATGAACATAGTTTACATTAAAATCTCCTAAACAAAAGATTCCTATAAAATATTAGGACTTGTCACTATTGAATAATAGTATTTCCCACCTTAATACAACTTTTAAAAGTCTGGTTGCTGTTGCTGACAATATTGTGTAGAACAGACTTATCCTGCACAAGTATACTGTTAATTTAATAATGATTTCTCTCCTCCACTCCTAACAATTTATAGTTCTATAACTCAGAAGTTATTGTAAAGTCTGTAGCATCTGGTCATTCCAGATGTTTACTTCATTTAAGCAGCACTGTGTTTTATCAGTGCTCAGTGCTATGTCTCTAAGACAGTGAAAGAGACAGGCAGCAAACTCAAGATCCTAATGAAACCTTTTTTATACTTTCAAAATAAAACCATGAGGGTTATAAGCATAGACTGCTGAATTAGAGAGGCAAGTTCGCTGCTCTATACTAGCAGACTGCCTTTGGGTGCCCTACTTAATCTCTCTGAGCCACACAGTCTCTTTCTGTTAAAAGAAGATAAATAATAACACCAACTTGACAGGGTTTCAGTGAGGATTAAATGAAACAATATGTGTAAAATGCTTACTACAGTGCCTGGCACAGAGTAAGTAGCTATTTTAATTAGAAAAGACTACAAACTTATAGCACTTCTACCTATCACTTCTTTATAGCATCTTAATATTCCCTTTACTTTCCTTTTTTCACCCTAGTTAATTATTCTAGAGTTAGGCCTTCTCGGATACTAAAAAACTAGTTATCAATAAATAAAAATGTATGATTGATTTATGTTAGGTCAGATAATACATGGGAAGACACAATTTAAAAAGATCCATAGCCACTACATACCTACCATTGCAATCTAGTACAGAACTCAGGTTTACATATAGGTTAAAACTGTTCCTGTGTGTGTTTGTATGCATGTGTTGGGACTGTGCATTTAGTACTTTGGATGCCCTATTACAAACTTCTAATAAATATGTAGTCTATAAACGCTTTTCAAACAAAAAGAAGACACAACATCTAATACATTTTATTGCTGCACCAACTTTCCAAGGTTATAGGTATCATGATTTCCTAGTCAAACACTGCTTCAGAAGAATGCCAGGGTTGATACACTGTAAAAGTCAACTGTAAAAGTCACACAAAACTGGTATACCTGACTTTTCTCCATGTATTTTTGCAGATTTTCTTTTCTTTCATATGATTTTGTGTAGCTTGCTTTCTGGATTCAGATAAATGTGCCCCCCTTCCCTATTTTGACAACTGCTCTGCACCTATGAGGCTACAATTTTCCATTAGAATATTGGAAAAAAATTAAATTCCTGCCAAGAAAAGCAGGATGTCAACATCCTTTGGATGTCAACATGGGTATTTGGTAACATTAATGTTGTACCAGGAACTGAGGCTAAAGAGCCAAATGTAAGCTTGCCTTTGGAAACAAGAGGGAGCTTCAATGATGAATATACACAAGAGAAATCAAATAGAATTTGAATCTGAAAAAAGTGAATGACTATCTCTCAAAGGCGGCAAGTCCCACAAAACCAGACTTCCCTAGCTTTGAAAAAGACAAGGGACTTGGCATCCTGAAGTAAATGTTCCTCTCAACTTAATGCAGCTGGGCAGAAGTGGAGGCAAAGGCTTTTACTGCAAAGCCATTTTAAGAGGGGTTTGTTTGAAAATACTCTCTCATCACTCACTTTTGTCTTCTTTGCTGGAATTTTTCCATTTGAAGCTCAACAAACAAGTCATCATTTCATCAGTATTTATGACACTATTAATCATACACATGCAAACAGATAACACAATAAAGACTTTTAGAAAATACATTTTTCTATATGAATTTTAATGTTAATTATTAATTATTTTAATAATCTTTATTTCAATGTGTAAACCTCATTGCTAAAAATGCAATTGCCCTGCTCTAGCTGGTTTAGCTCAGTGGATAGAGTGTCGACCTGGGGACTGAAGGGTCCTGAGCTAAAGTCCGGTCAAGGGCATATGCCTGGGTTGGGGGCTCGATCCCCAGTAGGGGGTGTGCAGTAGGCAGCCAATCAATTATTCTCTCTCATCATTGATGTTTCTATTTCTCCCTCTCCCTTCCTCTCTGAAATCAATAAAAAATATATATTTTAAAAAACTAATTGCCCTAAGCAAAAAGATTCTGTGAATGTGTTATTATTGATACTAATCAAACACAAAAATGATCCATTTGCAAATTCAATTTCTTTACCAAATACAATAAGAAATTGTAATAATAATATACCAGAGAGCAGATCCTGAAAGAGGACCTGAGATGCCTATAAGGTGTAGTTAATTGGTAACATAGAACAAGACCTTTGAAGATATATCAGACTAAGTTATTTAGTTAAGAGATACATGAAGTTCACAACTTTGATTAAGCTATTTAATTTCTTCAAAATAATAGTCTTAGTTTGAACCAACCATATAAACTTGCTTTCCTTTGTTATCCTTCCAATTATAAAGCAAGAAGTTGAAAGTTGTTGAACACATATTTAATAAACCCATTTATACTATTATTATAAGTTTGGTTCCACAGAATATTTTTTACTTAAAGCAAAATGATACCCTCAGTAACTTAAATGTGAAACTATTTGGTTTGCTTCTCTATTTATGTACCATAGAAATCTATTTTCTCCAGTATAAAATGATAAGAAGTTTAAACTAGAAATCATAAACAAGAAATTAATATCCAAATTTTCAGTCATTTTAGAAATAAATTTAAACATTTTCTCTGGAATGGGGGTAATCGTTTAATGTAAGTTACTGCTGATTTTGTGCACTGTGTTTTCTTGGCAGGAAAATGTTATTATTAAACTATTTTGATTCCTGTTGATGGAGTACCCTTAAATTCTTATCAACCAGTAATGTTTGCACCGTAAGTTGAAATGCAGAATAAAAATACAAAAGCTGAAATAAAAAAAATACATATTTGGGGAGGGGTATCTTATTTTAATGCAATTTAATTCTCAGGATGTGATATTTCCTTTAACCATAAATTCACAGGCATTCCACCTAAGAAAACTTTTCCCCCTGGAATATGTGGTGAAATAAACACAGTTTGGAAAATGCTAATTTAGATGATTAATGCCTGTATATCATTATTCACATTGGCCAAGATAGGGAAACAACTCAGCAGTCTATCACTGGATGAATGAATAAAGAAAATGTGCCTCTGGCTGGTGTGGCTCAGTTGGTAGTTGATTGGAGAGCTTCATCCTGTATGCCAAAATATGGCGGGTTCCATTCCTGGTCAGGGCACATTCCCAGGTTGTGGGTTTGATCCCTGGTCAGGGTGCATGGAGGAGACAGCTGACCGATGTTCCTCTCTCACACACATCAATGTCTCTCCCTCTCCCTCTCTCTCTCTCTCTCTCTGCCCCTCTCTATCTTTCTCTAAGATTAATAAAATAAATAAAATTAAAAAAGAAAGACAATGTGGTATATACACCATGAAATATTACTCAGCGTTATACAAGAAGGAAATATTTTCATTTGTGACAATATGAGTGGATCTTCACTTATGCTAAGTGAAATAAGTCATATATAGAAAGATATAAACTGCATGATCTCTTATATATGGAATCTAAAATAGTCAACAGAAGGAGTGAATAGAATGGGGCTGTTAAGATCAGGGGGAGATGTTAGTCAAAGGATATAAAGTTTCAATTATGCAAGCTGAATACATTCTGGAGATTTAATGTACAGCATTTTTTACTATAGTTAACAATACTGGATTGTACACTTGAAAATTGCTAAGAGGGAAGATCTTAAGTATTGTACTGCAAAAAAAGAGAGGAAATGATTAACTATGTGAAGTGATGGATATGTTAATTAGCTTGATAATAGAGTTCATCCCACAATGTATGCATACATCAAAACATCAAATTGTACACCTTAAATATATACATTTCCTATTTGTTAATTATACCTCAATAAAATTGGGAGGAGGCAAAAATAACTTCAAAATTTTAAGTTTTTCAACATGTTAAAAATTTGCATCATTTTTCTTTTTTATTTATTTATTGACACACACAGAGAAAGAGAGAGAGAGAGAGAGAGAGAGGAATTTGTTATTCCACTTATTTCTGCATTTATTGGTTGTTTCTTGTATGTGCCCTGACCAGAGATTGAACCTGCATCCTTGGTGTATCTGGACAGTACTCTAACCAACTGACCTACCCAGCCAAGGCTTTATTCTTTCTTTTTAGAGTAAAAAGGATTCTAAGAACCTCAAAGCAGCCAACTTTTATCTTTGAGTACAATCAACAACAAACTAGACATTAAATGCAAAGCTTACATCAGAGATGTTTTTTTTTATACCAATAATCATCAGCTTCTAAGAAAAGAAGAACAAAATATGTTCTAGAAGAGAGAATGGGGAGGGTGACTGAAACGAGGGGAAGTGAATCTGGACCTGAGGTTTACTTTCTAAATTACATATTAAAATATAAAATCCCTGAAAAACTGAAGTTGCCTGATGTAACACAGGGAAGTTGTTTCCCATGTTAAAATTTCTAACATTATGACACTGAAATTTAGTCTAAAGGGAAATAATAGAATAAAAGTATATTGTTGGTAGTTACATTTGAATCCTCATTATTTTTAATAGCTTTCCCCATCTTCTCTTTATTTTTGTTGAGCCCAACCTATGGAAAGATGTCAATCGCATTTTCACTAAGTCACTTGTACTGTCTCCTCTCTAAAGCCATTTAAAAACAAGCTTATCTATTATTTTGGTTGAATTCCACTATTTTTAGGGGGAGGGTGCAAACCTATAACATTTCTTTTATTACAACCTTAACCCTGCCCCTTAAGGGCAAAAAGAATAAATACCAGAGTTCTTCATGGATTACGTAATCACACTGCACAATAGTACTGTGCATATTAACACAGATACTGGCAAGTAGGGTAGCCACTTAATACATATTTGGTGATTTAGAGACACTTCTTATATTCTACATTTGATGAGCAAAAATAGGGTCAAAGATCAAATTCGGCTTCACTTCTGCCTCCTTGTCAGCCAGTAAGCATGTCTAAGTCACTCCTACCCTAAAAACAACAAAACTCTTCCTTCCCTTGATCCTATTTCTTTGTGAACTTCCAACATGTCTCATCATTAATCATCAAATATCTAAAAAAAGTAATCATTACCACTTTCATTTCCCAACTTTTCATTTACTCCTCAAACCTTTTAAACTAGCTTCTGATCTCTAAAATGTCACAAAAGACCTAAAATACCAATACCAGTGGCCTCAATTTATATAATCCCTGTGGTAGTTGTTGATTGCCCCCCTCTTCTAGAAACTTACTTTTTCCTTTGCTTCCGTGACTCATAGAGTTTCCTCTTCTGGTGCTCTCCTTGTGCTTCCTTGGCCATTCCTAGGGGTAAGAGACTGACTTCCAAGGTCTTGATCTGTTATTTTCTCTGCATTCTGAACAAGTTTAATCCAATTTGTTCTAGATTTTTCTACATGACTGTTTCAGCAGCACTTTCACTCAATGTCATTTCACACATCCTCTGGTATTTCCTATTCTACTACTGCACCATCTACCAGATAGTTAAACCAGTCAGTTCTATCAAGATGAGTAAGAGATTAATATTGGCCTGACCTACCAGGAAATAAGTATCTTCACTGATGGAAGAGGCAAGTCCCAAATGATAAAAATAGTGTGACTAGACAATGAAGAAATTATGTGTGAGGGGTGAGGTTGCATTGAAACGTGAGCAAAGAATTAAAGGTGCAATCTTAGCCTGATATCTTAGATGCCAAAGATTTTTTGTAGCAAAAATTTTAAAAGAAAAAGCATGGAAAGAGTAATATAGAGAATAGAGTCTCTGCAGTACACAGAAAACATTATAATGGTGTTATCAAAATGACAACAAAGGGAGGATAAATCAGAAAGTGTTCCCTGGAGAGATGAAGTCCCAATAGAAATTGCCTGGCTAGCACCAATTGTATTTCTCAATTAAAGGCAATTTTGTCATAACAAAAGAAAGCACCAAGTATACAGTAATTGTTCAATAAATGTCAGTTGACTCTAAATCCATATCTATTATAGGACATTTTTATTGGGTGTAAAAGTAGGAGTTCAAATTTTATTCCTATATATAAACGCCTGCCTACAGATAATTAAAATTGATTTAAAAAGTAGACTACGCTTTGATGCTGATTTCTTTTGCTGTGCAGAAGCTTTCTATTTTGATGTAGTCCCATTTGTTTATTTTTTCCCTTTGTTTCTCTTGTGCTAAGCATTGTGACAGTGAAAATTTTGCTATGTGAGATGTCTGATGTTTTGCTATTTATGTTTATTTATTTTTTCTTCAAGGATTTTTATGGTTTCACGACTTACATTTAAATCTTTCATCCATTTTTTAGTTCATTCTTGTGTAAATTGGTGGTCTAGTTTCATTTTTTATATGTACCTGTCCAATTATCCCAGCACCATTTATTGAAGAGACTAAAGGATGTAGAGAAAACGGAACCAGAGTACACTGCTGATGGGAATGCAGACTGGTACAGCCACTATGGAAGTCAGTGTAGAGATTCCTCAAAAAATTAAAAGTGGAACTGCCATTTGACCTAGTGATCCAACTTCCAGGAATATATGTTAAGAAGCCAGAAACACAAATCAGAAAACACATATGAACCCCTATGTTCATAGCAGCACTATTTACAATAGCTAAAATCTGTAAACAACCCAAGTGCCCATCAGTAGATGAGTGGATAAAAGAGCTGTGGTACATTTATACAATGGAATACTATTCAACTATAAAAAAGAAGAATCTCTTACCCTTTGAGACAGTATGAAGAGACCTAGAGAGTATTATGCCAAGTGAAATAAGTCAGTCAGAGAAAGAAAAGTATCACATGATCTCTCTTATATGTGGAATCTAATGAACAAAAAAAAACAGATTCAGAGATGTGGAAGCATGCAAAAAACTGAGGATCCTCAGAGGGACGGGGCGGGGGGAGGAAAGAGATCAACCAAAGAACTTATATGCATATAGGCATAACCCATGGACACAGACAATAGTGGAGTGAAGGCCTGAAAAGGGGATAGTAGTGAGGAGGGGGGTCAAGGGGGAAAAGGGGGAGACATCTGTAATACTTTCCAGCGGTTCTCAACCTGTGGGTCGCGAACAATGAAAATACATCTTACATATCAGATATTTACATTACGATTCATAACAGTAGCAAAATTACAGTTTGAAGTAGCAACGAAAATAATTTTATGGTTGGGGGTCACCACAACATGAGGAACTGTATTAAAGGGTCGCGGCATTAGGAAGGTTGAGAACCTCTGCAAAAATTTTAAAAGAAAAAGCATGGAAAGAGTAATATAGAGAATAGAGTCTCTGCAGTACACAGAAAACATTATAATGGTGTTATCAAAATGACAACAAAGGGAGGATAAATCAGAAAAGTGTTCCTGGAGAGATGAAGTCCCAATAGAAAAATAATAATAATAATAATAACCAAAAAATAGTAGACTACAATCCTGGAAGTGAAGGTGGTATTAAAAGCTGCCACCCAAGAACTCCAAGTGCGGATGTTACCCTGTCTGGGCCTGCTAGCATAAGTGTCAAGGGAAGTCACAGAACTTTGACATCTCATGTGGTTAAATTCTATATCGCTATTTACACCAAGCAAATCAGAAAGGGGCCCTTAATGACAGAAAAGCAATGGCTATTTATTTTATTTTCTAACTTCCTATTTCCTAAGTCTGTCCTGCTCCAGGAAGCTAAAAGTATAAAGTCTCATAAGAATGGATGTGTGTGTCATTAAATTCCCTTTATAGGGATCCAAGGAAACGCAAGTTATTTTTACTTAAAAACAAATCTACCTCTCATTTTAAGAAGGGTTTTTTTTTATTTGAATTATTACCCAACATAAGGAACAGTATGTGCCAGAGCTCCTTTCTTGGAGCTGAGATTATCAGGTTTTTATTTTCCTTATAGGGTCCAATCATTGTAGGCTTCCTGAAAATGCTAATAGTTGCAATTCTTGGGACCAAGGTATTTTCCTCATCAGTTAGGATAAAATTTGCCAACAGAAATACCATCATCTTAATTTCCTTTTGGTCAATATTCTATGAAAATAAGAAATATGGTATAAAGGGTTATACCATAACTAGAGGCCCGGTGCACGAAATTATTGCATGGGGGGGGGTCCCCTCAGCCCAGCCTGCACCCTTTCCAATCTGGAACCCGTCGGGGGATGTCCAACTGCCAAGTTAGTCCCTCACTAACCCCCTGCCTGCCTGGTTGCCCTATGCAGCCTGCTTGTTCAGTCGTTTGGTTATCCCTTACTAACCCCCCTGCTGGCCTGGTTGTAGTCAGCCATCTTGTGATGGTGTGACATTCAATTTGCATATTACCTCTTTATTATATAGGATTAGCAAAAGATTAGCAAATCTAGCATCTCTTCCTTTCCATCTTCCTTCTTCATTTTAGGAGAAAGTTTATCCTCACAGTCTCATTGCCCCTGAGGAAAACTTTTATTCACAACAAACAAAATAAACTCACCTGTCAAAGGTATTGAGTTCTATGTTTACTTAAAGTTTTAAGTGGCAGATGTGTTACACAAAGGATCATAATATTTCACAAACAGACTGAGAAATGCTAGAATGCTATGTGAAATGAATTATATTTTGGAGGCTAGTTGGTTTTAGCACACCTTCTTACACAATTTTTTCTTATCACTATTAATTTGCCAAGTATTCCATAACAAAAAAACCTAGAAGGCTAAAGTGAAGAAAGTAGCTTATACCTAAACCAATGACTAATTTTGTTTGCCTAAAGCACACAACCAGCCACAAGTTTGCTTGCTGCAGCTGAAAATCCTGAATAACTCACATAATAACTTCCCATACCTTATTCCACCTACACTATGCTACTCTGTAAATGTTTACAGTGAAATAAATGCTATAAGCAAAGTTATCCTCTGTCCTAAACAGCTTTAAAAACAGAATAAGAAATAGTTAAAACCTATCACTTCCAGGATCTGGAAATATATGCAGGGTCACCCATTAACATTTTTTTTAGTTTTTATCATCATAAATATAATAAGGTATATACCTTTTCTTGGTTATGCTGTCACACATTATTGTGGTGCTTAATTTATTTTACATCTCATTTCATAAATCGATTGCTAATTACACAACCAGATGTGTAAATCTTTTTCTAGTCTTAAAAAGTTTTAAATATGGTAAATATGAAGAGGGAAATAACTCATTTACAATGACAGAGCTTAGTTACCAACTCATTAGAGCTAAGATTATATTTTATTTTCAGAGCAGTAACTTGAGTTTAACATTTAAATGTCTATAATGAAAAGCCTAATTGCATTTCAAATTCTCAGAGCTGAGAAAGCAGCAGTGCTTTAAGGCTCTGGAGCATGTCCACAGGAAGAGACCTTTGGGAATGAAGTCAACATGTCCAGCGATAAAAGAGATTTAATGGAATGGGGAGGAAACTGGGGGTGGGGGGTGAGGATGAGATCCTAATGGTCCTCCTGCAGATATAACAGTACTCCAGAAGGCAATATTTTCCTCCATCTAACAATTATTCAAATCAAATGAATATGCACAAATTATCCAGACTTCTAAGGACATTTCTAATCTCCTAATGGATTATATTCAGTACTTCATGTGAGTTAATGTTTTGGTTTTTTGGGTTGTTGTGGTTTTTTTTACTACACTGGGCTTTAATTCTCATCAGTACAAAAAAGTAATTAGAAAGACCATGTGGCTACTGTTTTCTTTATTTGTATAATCATTCCCATCACTATCTCAGGTATATTTAGCAGCCTCTCAGCTTATGCCTTCCATCCACAATTTTTAAATTCATTTTAATGCGTGCCTTTGTTGAATGCAGAAAAAAAAGCCACTCACGGGCTTTCTTCCAATGCATGGTTAACATGTACATTTATATTTATTTTAAAAACAGCTTTCTTCTTGCGAACATTTTCTCATGTGACTGACCACTTTTAATTTGTAAAAAGCAAAACTAATTTTTGAATTCTTTTTAACTTAAATTTAACTCATACTAAAATAAGGAGGGATTTTTGCTATTAGAAGCACCTCATATGCTCCCACTCCAAGATTTTGGGGTGTTTTTTTTTCTAAGTCATCCTCTTTTGGCTTCTGTTCCAAGCTCACATTATATTCTGTCCCGTGATCTAGTGATACCACTTGATAAATACATAGTACTTGCCATAATTTATATGCCCCCTCGGGACTACAAAATACCATAGACATTAAATCTTACAGTTTACTTAGCATAGAAATATGTCTTACTTCTCAGTTTGAGAAACACACACATAATTGTCAGCACCCAAGCACCCAGCCTACTTTGACTCCTTCCCTTAAAAAAAATGGAAAAAGCATTTCTGACCCAAATTGAAATAACATCCACTAAAGCATTAACTTTTAAACCTTTTACAGCAAAAATAGTAAGAAATACATTTTACATACATTTTACACATGTGCATAGATCCTAAATAAGCGTCACCAAAAATACCTAACCTTACTTCATGATGTATTCTGATATTTTCTTATTGTCTATCTTATATTTTGTTTAAAATAAATGCCAGGGACAACCTACTGAATGGAATATACTATGCACTAATGAGTTGTTGCTCACCACTTGAAAACTACAATGATAGAACAAATAGGCTTTTCTAATATCACAAAGTAATGTTGTTGGCTCCACATATAGTAGGGTATATCTTAATTAATTTTGATGCCACCAGTACAGACTGGTAAATGAACCTAAACCAACTTGAAATATATATGTTTTGGATAACCTATAAAGAAACGGTTTGTTTAACAAAATGATAATGTCAAGAAGATGGAAAGGGTATGTAACCTCTTAGAACAAGAACTTCTAAGGTTTGGGGATCATTATTTAAATGCAGCTGCATTGCTACTTCCAATGAGTGTTAATATTCAGGCCAATAGGACATCAATTTAGAAAAACCTTTGTTCTTACTCTAAAACATGTTTTTATTCAGAACATTGCCTTTAATTTGAGTTAGCAAAATTTTAATGTATATTAATATTCAAATTCAATATTATTCAAAAATAAAATCATGTTTTAAAATATTTGTTTAGTTCATCCAGCCACTGTATTGTTTTTAAACCTGCTCAAGGCATCACCTAATAATAACGACAGTAATGAGTATACAGTTCAATTGTAGAGTATTTTAAACTTCAGAAAGTGCTTTTATTTTGTGAACTGGTAATGACTAGCAATCCTTGGATTACTGAATATTTAAAGCATATAATGACATTTTCCAGACCCAAAAATGAAACTTAATATTTGGTTTGTTCTGAATGTGACAGATTACTCAATCCCTTGAAGAAATCCAGGTGCTGGACTCTAATGATTGCCTGTATTATAGAGGTCCAGGCCACTCTTGCCATCCCTCACCAATCTTGGGAGATATGAAATAAATTAAAATTTCAAGGTAAAGGACCAAGCCAAGTTCTGGAGTGGGGGTGTCACACAACCTCCTTGTGTGGAAGTATTTACTAAAGATCGTAAAACAGATGTTTATCTTTTATAAACATTTAACATTTTGGCAAATTGAAAGCTTAGGAAGCTAAGGGAGTGAAGGACAGGCCAGGAAGTCAGGAATTCCTGGATGTGAATCTAATCTTGGTCTTACTTTGTTTTTGCTCTAAATCAATGCCAAAAGCTTCACACCTCAGCTGCTTTATAGCAGGCAAGAATTATACGGGGGATAAAACTGTTTCCTGGGAATGTCACAGGTTAAATGGTTAATATTTCAGCCCTTAAATGTACTTCCACAAAAAGCAAGACATCCTCCATGTATATTAGTTACCTTCATTATATTGGGAATCAAAACGGAGCATCTGTATCCTGCTAAACTGAACTTGAAAATAGATAATTCCATTTCTCGTTTCCTGTCCATTTTAGCAATGATCAGTTATACAACTGATTGGGAAACTCATTCATGTGAGTTTTAAGGTTTTTAAGGCAGCTGTAACATCTGTGAGTTGAATATCTTCAGGCAGTTAATACTCAGTAAGTTCAGGGCCCTCATCTTTATTTGTCCCCTCTCCACAGGTTCATCAACTTAAAGGTCATCTCACCCAAGTCCTAATTTAACAATTTATGGAAATATTAGTTGGTCTCTGTCATGAAAAGAAGCTCAGTTTTCTGTCAGGAGGCACTACATCCAAGTCTAGCTCTGTCCATGCTGCTTTGGGCTCTTCAAAGGCAGAATGTGGTTTCACTTTCTCCTCACCACTTCATGATAAAAGTGTCCTGGTCCCGTCTTGTGCCACTTAATGAATGGCCCTCTCTCCCTGGATTTGGACTGTTGGCCTTTCCAACCACTCATTAACTGGCAGGAAATGCCCTCCTCAGCAATCACTATTGTGTAAATAGAGCTATAAACTTTGGAAGGCTGGTACAATCCCAGATCCTAAAACTGCACGTGTGTGTGGGGGTGGGGTGGAATCTTGATTGTAAAAGCATTGCCTTCCAAATTAAACTCAAACCACATGATACAGTCCATAAAATATACAAAACACGCAGTCCAGTGACAGATTTATTGTAGCCATACAGCATAAAGCAAAAAAAAAAATCTATATGGAAAACACTGCTACTTTTGACCCAAACAGCCCCCAAACAGGAAGCTAAAAGCAAATCAGCCAGCTGTGGCCTCCCTAAGTTATGAAGGAGACCAATGCAACCAGCATTTCCTGTCATTGCTTGTCACCATTTCTGAGTGTCTCTGTCTGAACTGTTTTCTTAGCTAAAAAATTATGGAAATTTCTTTGAGGATAGATGGAAGGCTATTATATGATCTAGGCTTGAAAGTGAAAAATATCACTTTTACCAAAATTTTTTACTTTGTACAGGTCACACAACCAGTCAGTTTAACTTCTGCATTTTAATAAATACAGGAAAAATAGACTACATTAATAAATGTTAGTGTTTAGAATCAGACACTTTCCTGCTAATTTAGAATCAATATTCAAAACCACAATTTTCATGCATCAGATTAGTAAGACAGAACTGCAGACTACAATATCCTTGAGAAGAGGAACTAGCTTCTTAGAGTTTCTCTCTTCTCTCTCTCTCTCTCTCTCTCTCTCTCTCCATTCCCACAACACAACTTATGAAACTTCAAAGTGTATGCATGCATGACAGCTTTCTAAGGGAATCACATTTTAGATCCTTTTTATTATTATCATCATCATCATAATCATCACAGTTTCCACAACACATGGAGGTATTTTCATGTTTTCCAGCACCATAAAATGTCAAGGCCTATATCATATTTTCCAGTTTGTCGTGTTCTCACTCACAAAAGAGCTCTGGAGGGGGAATTTCAGTCAGAAAGTAAAAGCACTGTGCCCTCATATTATCTCTACATTGAACCTCTAAGTATGTCTAAATGAGTCCTCCAGCAATACCAAGTTTATCTTTCTAAGAAAGAGGATTAATAAGTGGCAGAAGGGCAGCTTGTTCCGCCAAAACCCAAAGTCATTCACACACACACAAAAAATTCCCTCCCTCGGGGAGCCTGTCAATCTGAGTCCAGACTAGACCCTAGCTTAAGAAAGCCAGCAGAACCCTACTGACATGGTCTCTATGGGATGCTGAGGCCACTGCTCCAGGCATTCATGAAACAGATCAGATTACACAACTCCCCTGCCCACTCCCCATGTTTTTCTGTATTTTGAAGTCCTTAGACATAAAATGTGACCCTATAATGTGTGCTATTTTTCACTTCATACTTTTCGGTGAACCAATAATGATTTTCTTCAAGCTATCCAATTACTTAGGGAAAATGCTGACATAAACGAGTTGGGAGTTCAAATTTTCCCCATAATCACGTCTGAAAAGAAATACAGTCCACCTCTTAAGGATCCTCATCAATCACAGACACCAAGAATCTTAAGAAACAGCAATGAACCCTTTAACAAAATAGCACCCACAATTTGACCATTTATTGAATGCCTACTTTTCAGAAGACAAATGCAAACTCCACTAGGACACTGAGATGAAATGTGATCTCCATCACTATGCTGTAGGTCTTGTTGAATGTCTCTATAATATTTTTAATAGAACTCAGAAAAACCACTATACAGTACATGAATCCAATCATAATAAAGCAGCCACCTTAATATTATGCGACAAAAAATATTATGGGACAATTTCATTTACTCAGTTTGTAAAGCATTAAATAACTAAAGAATTATACTATGAGATACATGCCCAAGCTAATATTATACACAATGCTTTTGTTTTGCTTTGTTTTGTTTTCCCGAGTAAAGGGTGAAGACTAGAAAAGATGAAATATATGCTCTCGGGTTCTTTCACTCTCCTTTTTTAACAGGCCACCCCTAAAAAAAAACACCTTGTTTGTTTTCTTCATACTGCCACATACGGGGAGACTGCAAAAGCTGTACCTAAAGACTGATGGTCCTCTGGGCACAAAAGATAATTGTGATGGATCTGAAATGGCAGCTCTTGTCTCTTCTACTATGTAGACTTTGTTTTCTGGAAACATTAAAAAAAGAGGCTCTATTTATACCTGTATCTTGGTAAATAAAAACCTATGCAAATTCAATCTCTAAATGGGCAATCAGTGTTTGACTGAAAATGAGACAGCTTCCAGTGTTGTTTTTGGTTTTCGTCTGTGACTTCATCACTTTCTAAACTATACATGACATGAGGCATCTTAGTCACAGTACTTCTTATTTTTGTTCCTTTTTATCTGCTGAAACTGCTTAAAGAACTGTTTCTACATGACTTCTAGCTGAAGACTGATTTACCTTGGATGTAGAAGAAATATACGATGTAGAGGTGACAGAAAAATAGCTGTTGGCTTTCAGGCAAATCCTTCAGGTCTCTTGCTTGCTTTTCCCTGAACTTGTTAGTTAGTTGTTACTATGGCCTCAAGCAGGACAATACTCAACCTAGTGTTCAGTCTGTTTTGCTGTTGTTATTGTTGTTGATTTTTTTGTTAAAAAAATAGAGATACTGCTACCTGAAATCACGGGATGGGTGTTCTTAAAAAAAACACACAAGCAAACAGAAAGACAAAACTATTCTATTTACTTAACAATCTTTTACTGAGACTCTACTATGTGCCAGGCACTGGGTCCATGAGCTAAGGAGACTCAGTAACCTGCCTAATAAGGATATACTCTTATATTCGGGGAAACCTTTCTCAAATTTCCACACCAATTCTGGGCAATGCCAAGGAGCTCAGGATTCAAAGAATCTAATGGAGATAATTTTAAGCCAATTTGAGTGATCCGAAATGGAAAACAAGATCCAGCAAACTGCCTGTCTCTAAGATGCTCCCATGTTCTAAGCCTCTAAGGAGATCAATTATCTTGCGGGAAGTCTCTAGTACCAACCCCCTGAATTTCTGTTCAGACCGCTTTTCTCAATTGGAAGCCTTTTCTTTCTGAGCTGTTGTAGTTCACCCACTGTGAGCATTAAAACACACACACACACACACACACACACACACACACACACACAACTCCTGCCTAAAATTGGAAACAAATCACTTCTACTCATGAGCCAACTTAATGCTGATGGAAATAGGGCTTGAGAGTGGACATAATATTTTAACAAGCATGCCTAATTGATTCCTAAAACTCTAATCAGACTCCTTTTATTTCCTTAACACTTTGTTCTTATGGCTGTTATAAAGAATAAAGAGTTCTGGGATTACATGCTTGAGTTTCTTGAAAAGTATCATATACATATAGAGGGAGAATATATATATATATATCATGTATTTCTGTATGCAAACTTACATAAATATACACATTTATATATACACATAATATATATGTATATACATGAACATGTAATGTACATATATACACAGGTACATTTTGTATATTACATACATACAACACACACACACACACATACACACACGTATATTAAGCTTCATTTCATTCCTGCTTCTTTTTGAGCTCTGAGCAATGTAATCTTTTTGTGAAAGTTACCTGCCTGGAGTTGAGCATTCAGAGACCTGGCTCTATTTCTGAGCCTGGCAGACATCACTTAATACAAAAATTAATTATAGTTTATTGTGAACCTTTTTTCTTTCATTCTTAAAATGGGAGGAATGCTGTAAAGATAGGTGTTTTCCTATAAACCTCCAGGGAGAAATCAATGCATAGCTGTATAAAATGTTCTAACATGACAACTAATTTGCACACACATGCACATGTATGTGCTTGTGTATATGTGCCCATACAAATTGGGAGTACCTTTATTTCTCAAATAAAAATACTTCTCAGTTTATATTACTTTGCCCATCAGTCTTTTAAAAAGAGTTGCTCAATATAGTACAAAGTAGAACTAAATGATGGATTTATACAGAGTGTCCCAAAAATGTATACACATTTTAATAGCTGATAGCTCAGTTTTGAAAATGAAATGTACTTTAATAAACACTGCCTTTACAATTATTCAAAATGTGTGTATAACATTTTGGGGGACATACTATATTGTGTCTGTACTAGAATGATCTGGGAAAATATCCTTTCTGATCTATTTTAGGTCACATGGATATTATTAACACCTGATAACGTAATTGATACCTTTTTTATCCTAATTCTCAAAGTTGCCTTTCCAATATTGTTATTTGGCTATCGTGAGGCAATATACAACCATTCAGAAAGAGTAGGATGCCATGGAGACCCCTAGTTTCCTTAAGATCTAAAAGTTCACATTAATATAGATCTAATTTCTTTCCCTTTGGTCATAACTTGTGTTTGTTTGTTGTTTGGTTAGTTGGCAATTAAACCTTTTGCTCCCAAATATTTTTATAGAGGAAAAATGCCCACCTCATTTTATCTGAGACAGAGGTTTCTTTCTATTTTTGAAGTGATAGGAATACAAATCCCACAAAGAAACAAGACTTCTGATTTATAATTTCTTGACATCACATACATTTATAATGGGGGAAAATCCATCTTTTCAACCCACTAAACATTTTTATAAGAAAACTTAACAGCAGGGAAGCACCTTGATGAAGTGAAGGTGATCATAGCCTGCATGCTCTTTCAGACACTTGATAGTTTTAACACAGCAGCGACCATTATCTGACTTTAATTACAGAATCAAATTACTTGTCAAACATGTACTGTAACTTATTCTTGTCTGTTCTGCCCAATCCCTGTTTGTAATCCTACCGGACAACATTATTTATTTCAAAACAGAAAAATTCAGCTACCTTCCTGAATTTATTGTGCTATAAGCAGGAAAAGTATACAATTTTAGGAATGAAAATCTTCTCACCTCTTTCTTCCTTCCACTCCATCTCACATATGAATACAAGTGGGCGAAGAACAAAATTGTACTTCAAACTATATTGTCAGCATCTGCATAGCAGCCAAGAGACTGTCACTGTCCCAACAAGTGTAGTACTGTACAGCCTCAACAGACAAAACCTTTTTTTCCCCAAACTGCTGTGAATATTTTTTCATATTGCAGAGCTGGGCCAATAATAATGCAACTACTGGTCAAAAGGATAAATTACACTAGTGCCTGGAAGTACAATGAAAAGCGAGAGAACCTTTTTTGAGGCAAATAGAATTCAAGCAATTAGGGTCTGTACATTCTAATCTACTTTAAATGTTTAGGTTCTTGCAAGTACACAAAAATGTCTTCTGTTTAAATTAAAAGCTATGCACAAAATCTGCTCCTTTGTGAGTTTACAAATGATTCATTGTTTTGTTTTACTGTAACATTTATTAAGCACCTTCTTTGTGCAAAGTATTGCTTAGGTAAAGGGTGGGTGCAAGGGAATACCAAAGATATTTTGGATACCATCTCATAATCAGAGGTTTTATCTCCCTTAAAAGGCAGCTGTTATGAAATGCCTGGTGTAAACAGTCGAGGAAAAAAAGGTACTTTATAATAATCCTGGGAATCATTATGGGTGCTAAAAGCAGTGAAGGAAATTAGAGAAATGAATTAGCTTTTAGAAGTAGAGTAAAACATGCAATTTCCACCTCTAGCCCAGTAGTACAGGGTGCCCCAAAAATGTATACACACTTTGAATAATTATTAATTCCAATGGGTTAAATCTGAAAAAAAAGAAACATCAATTGAGCTATCAGCTGTAAAGGGTGTATACATTTTTTGGGACACCCTATATATCAATTATCTCTCAAAACATTATTTTTACAAACTCCTTCACTTATGTTTTCATACACGGTCTTCAATGCCATCATTATATGAAGCTGCAGATGATACTGGCAAAATTCCCTTCTAAGGTTTCTGACAATAGTTTAACTTGTCTATTCTGGCCTCACGGTTTAGTATTTTCACTCCCCCCCCCCCAAAGGATGCATTTAGTCAGAAGTATTTCAGCAAACAAGGCAGCAAGCACATGAGGAAGCAAAGCTTGCTGAACTGGGATCTAAATATGTAATCACTAAAAAGGAGAGAAGTTGCTTTTGGTCACCTCTCGCTCCACCCCTTGCAAAACTGCAAGTATCTATTGCTCTACCTGCAGGAACTCTTCTTTCAGATGTGAAGCAATGGATTGCTCCATACACTCCTCTCAACAATCATCCGAAAAACAGATGCAAAATTTATTATATAGTAAATTCCACAGTTCACTTTTTTCTTTCTAGGCACTTTAGCACCTGGCCAGGAAAACGGCACTGTTCTGTAATAGGTGGTAAACAATACCTTCCCCCCACATCCCAGAAGCTTGCTAAATTTAATTGCAAGACAGTGCCAGCCAAGTAGCTTCTATTGTTTGGGGAGAAGTAAAAAGTAGAGAGATATTATATTACCTGGGCTATGGGCAAAGGTCCCTTTAGGCGATGTTTAGGAAAGTTTCTATGAATATGAAGGCATCCCCCCAAAATATTGCATATTGGAAAAAATTTTAAAACAACTTTAAAAGTATTTAACATTTGCATAGGCAAAAGAGAAAATGTGAATATAATCAGAGAAATCTGAGGTCTCTGGTAAACTTTATTGTTAACATGCTTTTATTAGAGGAGGAAACCCCTCATGGATGAATTGTATGAAGAATTGATGTCTAATCATTTGTATAAGTATTTCAACAGTCTGCGTTCCAACGATTATATCAGTAATCAGCCAAAGACTTATTGATTAATCTAGGGAGTCAACATAGTGAAAACTCAGCAATCATTTCAAAATTAAATCTTGGAATAGATTTGTTTTAATTGAAGCTTTCCCATGCACACAATACATGTAAGGGATCGGTGCCCATTTACAAACACTAGCAATTTAAGAACATCTAAGAAAAAAAAAGAACTCTTCTAAAACATATTCCCTTAATCAAACATCAACACAATAAATTCACCCTCACGGTTGTCTCGCTCTATACCAGATCAGTGGGTAATAGTCAGAAAAACACATAGATCTACTACAGTAATGATAAAACGATACAAATGAATCACTTAATGTTAACTTTCACTACTCGTCTTGATTTAATTTCGTTTTCTTACCATAAAAGCCTATTGTGTAAATGCTGAAAACTAAAGTTTTTCATAGTTTAATAATTTGAATAGTCTCCTAAAATCTACCGTCATGCCCTCCAGATGCAGGTAGTACAAGGAAGCTGCCCAAATGCGTTGATCTAGAGCGGGAAAAGGCAAGAGCTGCAAAGGAAGCTGTGGCATTGCTCCTGATGTAGCATGGCCATGAGCGAAATTAGTTGTTAAACGCATTTGCTGATGCTATGCCATGCAAGAAGTTTCTTTAAATTACTATATGTAATAGATAATATATATGAATAGAAGAAAATAGAAAAAAAAGAGAAAGGAAGAACAAGAGGACGAGAGATCAAAGCCCTAAAATTGCAACAAAGTTGCAGGGTTAATTTGCCTTCTTTTGCCATTTGGAAAAAATAAAGTTTAAAAGGCATTTTATTTCGTTGGCGTCCTAGGAAGGCAGCCACTCTCAGGAACCCCAACTCATCTCCAGCCTTACCTTATGCTGTGAGAGCAAACCCTGAGGTTAAGAGGTCCTGCTCTCAGCGGCAGAGGCAGTGGCAGCGACAGCGACAGCGGCACATGCCATCTGTTAGCTACAGAAGCAAAAGCAGCGCTGCGCGAGGTGGCCCAGGTGCCCAGAGAGCCCTTAGCAGGGGTGTATACTGAATGCCGCCATTTTAAAGCGAGGCTCTGAAATCATTAGATATAAGCAAATTAAAGCCCGCCCCACCTACATAACTTCATGGCTGGGACGTGCAACCCGGTTCCAACTCGGCCGCTGCGGGGTATAAAATGTCACGCCAAGAGACGCGGACACGAGGGCACCGGGACGGAGGTGATAATCCCTCCGCTCCCCTCTGCCCTCTACCCCGCTGTGCACTGGCAAGCCTACTTTCAGGCCCAGAAGAAATAATATTTTCTTTTCTCCAAAACACGGGGGCCCTTTCCCTGGGCAATCCGGCGTGCTGGGGGGCGGAGGGGCCACGGGCCGGCCTCCCCCCTTCTTGCATGCTCTTGGTTCAGTCCGCTTGGAGCACACGTCGGAGCTCCCCAGCGCCCTCCCGGCTACAGGCTGGCTTGGGGCTCCCGCCTGGCAAGCGGCTGCCATGGCAACCC
>NW_005365070.1:465224-465807 GCF_000412655.1 Myotis brandtii
CGCCCACCCTCTGGCTGTCCGTCCTCTGTCTCCTGCTCGTTGCTACCCCCAAAAAAGCGCCAAAAAGTCGCGCTCCTGATCACGCTCCTAGTGCGGGCACTTTCTTCCTGTAGGGCGCTGTTTCATCGCCAACTATATTCTTTGTGTGGTTCCGTTCATACGTGCACCGTTCTCAGAGAGTGCAGCGCGGGCTTTATTCTCAGGGGGTGTGGCGCCTCTGCCCCAAACCCGGCGGCCCAGCCCCCACTGCAAATGCTCTTTGTCATTTCATTATTAAAGGAAGGGGGGCAAATCATAAGCTCAGGTTTTACAAAAGCGAAAACAAACAGCTTGCACACATGGGGTGGAGGTGGGAGGCAGCAAAGTTTCTATAGCCTCGGGAACTAAAATGCCAATAAGAAATGCAGTGTGATTCAAAGCTGTAGTCTTATAGACATTTCAGATACAGGTAAGGTGAAATAGGTAATTCTTTTTTAAAAATGGCTTTAGTCAATAAATATATCGGCTCACTGAAGGCAGGGGGAAAAAAGAAGGAAGGAAGGAAGGAAGGAAGGAAGGAAGGAAGGAAGGAAGGAAGGAAGGA
>NW_005365070.1:466010-479517 GCF_000412655.1 Myotis brandtii
TCACCAGCTGCTTTTCTGGGTCCTCTCTCTTCTATAAATTGTTCAGTCCTTTATTTCCCTCTAAGAAACTCACAGAGGGAAATGCTGATATGTGCGAATAGTTCCCCTTCTTCAACAGAGTTTGAAGGGTAGGAGGAGCCCTAAGGTAGAGTTCCAGATACTTTTGAATAAGAAATAAGAAATGCAAATGCAATTTTATATTTTGATTAAAAAGTGTGCATCTGGACAACTAAATTACAGGTTTCAACTTAATGCAAATGTAATAGGAACACCAGCTGTCTCTTAATTGGAGCCTTACAATAATAAATGCATGCTTTTATTTAATTTTACCAGGACAATCGTAGTTGATAACACACACATTTGCAGGAGTCTCAGTGACAAGCTTAGCAGTGCCTGGGCTGCTTTCCTGCAATGAACTGCTTCACCCTCGTAGAGGTGTCCAGATGCTCTGCAGAAAGTGCAAAGACATCACAGGCGGTATTTAAGCAGCAGTTAGATTGAGGAGTGGAGTGAATTCTCAGGCTAATTATATTTTTTTCATTTTGCCAGACTAATCGAAATAGAAATTTCTAGCTAATTTTAGGCAAGAAATCAACCTCTGTTTGTTAAATGCGAGATAATAGAAGCAGGGTCATAATGGTTAGAAGGAGAACACTGGCACAATTTAATACCTGAGAAGAAAACCTCGTGGCGTTTGACATGCACTGTGAAAGTGATCAGGACAGTGTTCAGGACAGTGTCTGATATGTTTGTATTACTGAGTGGAATCTTAGTATAAGTCCAACAGAAGCCAGGAATTTTTGGTTATTTGGGGGGGGGGGCGGTAAGAAAGGCTCTAATTCGAAACCACCTCTCCCCACCTCCCTTCAAACTTGCCAAATTACCTGCACTACTCTAAAAGTCAAATTTGGCTGACATATAGGAAGTAGCTTTGGCAGTCCAGGAACTACCAGTGAAAATAGGAGGTGTTGGCTACTACAGTAGTCTGGAGTGAAAGGCAAAGCTGAATTATATAACATTATTCCCAATGATCTAAGAAATGAGGAACTCTTATCACAGTGAGTCAACAAAGGAGTCTTTATACTAAGCCTAACCTGGGTCAACACCAGTTCTCTTACCTCTGTCCACCACTGCAAACACCATCTCCTCTGGGACACTCTGGGTTTCCCTAATCCCATATAAACTGGATTGGTTATAGATTGTTGAAATAATTGTTTGATCAGAAATTTAAGGCCAATTGGCTAGTTCTCAGGATAGCATAGCCTTAACATTGTGTCTTGATTGAAATTTCTGACCAGTGAAAGTTGCAAATGAGACTTTATTATTCCCTTTTTCACACTGGAGGGGAGAGGAACCTTGTAAACAAATTTTAGCCTCGTAAATGTCCTCCTTTTATCCAGGGAGGTATGACCTGCACAAATGAAGCTAGGTAAATTTCCATGCAACAGGTCACTAGAGAGTTTTCAGAGATGGTAGGAAATTGCTGTCCCCTCCCCTCAGCATTTTAAAAGGGCTCATTTGCTCTCTGGGGCGGACTCACCTTGGAATTACTTTCCACTTTAGTAGAGTGGTTAGAGCTAGCTAACATTTTTTTCTTTCCTTTTCTTCCTCTTTGGCATGATTGAGGGCATGACCCAAGGAAAATTGAGTTGTATAGTGACTGATCCACTAGATGAGTTCCTAAAATAATGTATGTACATTATAGTCTCTGAATACTTGTTCTCCTATTGTACTTTGGGCTAGTTGATGAGCTTTGTCCTATGCACCAGGAGGTCACAGGTTTGGTTTCATCTGGGCACATGCCCAGGTTGTGGGTTTGATCCCCAGTGGAGGACTTGCAGGAGGCAAGCCAATAGATGTTTCTCTCACATTGACGTTTCTGTCTCTCTCTCCCTATCCCTTCCTCTCTGAAATCAATAAAAATATATTTAAAATAATAAAAACATAACCTATTATCACTTAGGAATATGCCTGATGTGGAAATACTACATGTCAGGCACTGTACTAAGAAGAAGTTTCCCAAGTAAACTCATTTTTAATTCTCACAATGATCTCTATAGGGTGTGTATTATTGTGTTTCTATGCTAAGAAAAGGAAAGTGAGGCTCTTTCAAAGTAACAAAGCTATTAAGTGGCAGAACCAGGACTCAAAGTTAGTTGTCTCTGAAGGCAGTGCCCATGCTTTTAACTACTACATAGTACTAAACACAGGTAGTATGTGGTCAAGTTGGATTTGAACTCAAACACTTGCTCCTTCTAGTATGTCACACTACCTCTCATTGATATGGGCATTTTAATCAAATTCTACAAATAAAATGAGGAAATGTATTAAAATAATTTAAGTATTGATCAAGTATTGTTTACCCCAGAAATGTAAAGATGATTTCAGACAAAAAATACCAATCAATATTGTGGACAAATGTATAATCATCTTAGTAAATTGCAAAAAGGCATTTGATAAAATCCAACTTCTTTTTATGGCTAACATATTTTAAATATAGAATTAGTGAACTATCCTTTAGCATGATAAAATAGGTATATTCAAAAAACATAGAACTAATTTCCGACCTATTGGGAAAACAAAGGCATTTCCCATAAAAACTGGACCAAAACAGGGAACTTTTATTCATTTATAAATTTAGTGTTTCTGAGAAATTCTTGTTTTGGTAGTAAGGCATGCAAATAAATTAGAAGTAAATATTTGGAAGTAAGAAATTAAAGAAAATTTTCAGACAACACAGTAGTATATACTTAGAAAAGCCACAGAATCAACTTCAAATGATTAGACAAAACTATAGCATACAGCAAATTTAAAAAATACAAGTAAGTGTTTGAAAACCAATAAAATATCTACCAGTAAGCCAATCAAAAGGAGAAAAGGTAACATTTACAATAAAGCAAAAAACATTAAAGTGTTTGGAAATAAGTAAATATATACACAAAAGTGTGAGCAAAAGAAATAATTTGAAAACTTAAAGGCAGAAACAAAGAAAAATCTGAATAAATGTAGTCATACTTCATTTCTGAATGGGAGCACAGATGGCATGAAACTGATACTTCTTCACAGGTTGACTTAGAGATGTAGACAATTCAAATGAAGAAATGTAGATAGTTTTAATGAATTTTATTTCAAAAATTATATCATACTAATTTGTAGTAGCAATTGTACATTAATATATAGGGAAACAAAAGTTTAAAAGAATATCAAATACTAGAATATACATAAATTAACAATAGATGAAATGGCAGATTCTGAAGCAAATCAGAAATATTGATTATTAAACAGCATAATTAGACCAGGAAAAGACTCTAGTAAAAGTAAGAATTGAATGTTTGATGAACAAAGCAGGAAAACAATGGGAAAATTCTGATTATTACATAAATTCACCTGCAATAACTGCTCATGAATATGTAGAGGAGGTACAAAATGATTCTTCTACATGAACTAAAAACCTAATTATTTAAGTGAAACTAAAAAATATATTAAAACTAGACTGGAGTATTTAACATAACCTTGGGGATTTTTAAAGTTTTGAAGTAACAGAAAACATTGCAAAGAAATACTGGTCAGAGAGTACTATGTAATACAAAAATGTAAAATCATTCTCAAAACAAAGATTAAATATTGGAAATATTAGGAAGATTATCAATAAATGAATAGCATCTAAACTGTATGCACAGGTTCTGCAAATTTACAAGACCATCACTAGATCTCCAAGAGATGGATGGTCAAAGGGTATCATCACAGCTAGAAGAAATAGACATTGTTCTAACTAGGAGGCACCATTTGATACTTAATTTCATTGACAAAACAATTTACAAAACAAAATTGTAAGGTTCTGGAAGAATAGGCTCATTCAAGTTGCTGATGGCTTTTCGAACTAGGTCAAGAATCATAAACATATTCATAGTGCTGGAACTAAAGGTCCCAATTCTGGTAATAATTCAAAAAAGGGAAAAAGAAACCTTAGTTTAAATATCAAAAGCCTTAGATGTCCAACAAGAGGGGAATGATAGAGCTATTTATTATATACTAGAGGTCCAGTACATGAAATTCATGCATGGATAGGGTCCCTAGTGGCTGCCATCTGCTAGCCAGGGCCTCCCTTCACACCCACCTTGGCCTGACACCACCCGCTCACCTGCTCCACCATCCCTCTACGGTCCCGCTTTTGTAGGGGGCCCACTGGGGCCAGCAGCGCCTCCACTGCTGCCTGCTGCTAGCGCTGCATTCCACACTGCCCTCTCATGGTCAGCGCATGTCTAACTCCTGGTCGATCTAACTCCTGGTCAGTCGAGCTCCCACCCTGTGGGGACAATTTGCATATTAGCCTTTTATTATATAGGATTAATTCAATGAAATAATTGGAACACTGTAGGAAAACAGAAAATTGTATAAGAGATAACATTAATAGAAGGTTACAATGCAAAATTATTTTTTTCACTTTGATTGTATCCAAGAGTATTCATAAGGATAATGATCAGGAGAACCCAAAGATTTAGATCTAGGTTTTTAAAAAAGCTAATACTGGGGAAATGTTTTTAAATTTTTATTACTTTCAAAATCTGTTTAATTATTATGTTGACCACTATTATGTTGAAGAAGTATTTTAATGTGAGAATTAGACCTCTGTTTTAAATAAACTACTTGTATTTCTCTCATGTTCTGCCACTTCTATCTATCTTCCCCTGCATGTCTCAATATCTGATCTTTTATCTTCTACTAGAGGCCCAGTGCATGAAATTCATGCACGGAGGGATGTCCCTCAACCCAGCCTGCATCCTCTCCAATCTGGGACCCCTCAGGGGATGTCTGACTGCCGGTTAAGGCCTGACCCAGCAGTCAGACATCCCTCTCACAGTCTGGGACCGCTCGCTCCTAACTGCTTGCCTGCCTGCCTGCCTGCCTGATTGCCCCCTAACCGCTTATGCCTGGCAGCCTGATTGCCCCCTAACCGCTCCCCTGCCAGCCTTATTGATGATGCCTAACTCCCCTGCTGGCCTGATCGCCCCCAACTGCCCTCCCCTGCCGGCCTGATCACCCACAACTGCCCTCTCCTGCCACAACCAGCCTCCTCGGCCTGGACCAGTCTCCTCCACACCGCGCAGAACTGTGGGATCCCCAGGCCTCACTGTGCGGAGTGGCCACTGGGCCCTGCCTCCACTGTGTGTGTGGCCATCTTGTGGCGGCCATCTTGTGGTGATGTCACATGAGGGAGGCGCGCAAGGGCGTGATGCCACCTAGGCTTTTATTATATAGGATGGATATGTCTTTGGTCCTCTGTCTTTTTCTTTATTTCTCTCTATTCTCTCTCTCTCTCTCTCTCTCTCTCTCTCTCTCTCTCTCTCTCTTTCTTCCCTCTCCCCTTGCAAAGAACTTTATTAATCTTTGTTTCAAACTTTATTCCCAGGCTTCTTCAGCTCCATTAGCTGCAAAGAGTAACTTGTGTATAAGTAAATACTGAAAAGAGCTGCAGTGTCCAAGGAGCTTAGGCTTAAAAATATTAGCGATCTTGATTTTATCAGATCCATTTTAAAAAATTGAAAAAGCAGTCATAATATAAAATAGCAGTTCCCAGTAACTTAAGTTTATCTTCTTCAGAATTTGACAATTCAGTTTGCTGCATTCTTGGAAGCCTCATCAAAATTCACCAAAATATCTGGAAATTCATCATCCTCATCCTCTTCCATAGCAACTGATGCTTTTCCACCTACAGATTGTTTGGGCAGAGCTTCAGCCATTCTCCTTAAACTAGTCAGACTGTCTGCACCAAACTGGTATAAGATGCTGGGTAGCACTTCTGTCACCTGCTCTGTCTCAGCATGACCTGTAATGATGAAAGTGTTTGCTGCCAGATATGTCTTAACTTTAGGGTTGTTAAAGTGGATCACTGTTTCTTGATTTGTGAACATATTCGCCTCTTCAATACCAGAGATATTGTTTACCCCTATCTTCTTTAAGGAGAACTGAAGTTTTTATCATCTGCTCTAGCTGTTCTGTGAGCCACAGTCTTCTTTCTGTGAGCAGTTCCTTTCTCACCAACATACACTTGTGCCTACAGTTTGGCTAGTTTCTCTTGGTTCGTGATAGTTGCTTTTATCTTGTTGGAGAGGAAACAGAGGCCACATGGGGGACAGGGTTGGTGCTCAGCAGGCTCTTGAGCAGACCAGCTGAGAACAGTGCACACATGCTGAGACGCAAGACTGCAGCTAGCTCCAGCTATGTCTCTCTTTCTCTTCTCCTATCCCCCTACTTCACCTTTTCCCCCCTTTTATACTTCTTAGCTCTTTGTGTGATTCTGTTCTTTGAGTGGTTAAAATAGGGACAGATATGTATTTTATTTATTTTATCTGTTGAAGAAAATATTGCTTTTGTTCATTTAAAAGTGAATAAGCTGAATTAATTACTTTTGAATTCTTTTTTAAAGGCATGTGAATTTAATTATATTTTAATTATATATTCATGGCCAAGGCCAAATCAAATGCTTCTGCAAAGCTGTAAACTATATCAAGTGGAAAGACTTCATATCATAATTCCAATGAATTTATCATCACAAAAAGAATGAACATAAATATGAAAGATTTACATTCACGTGTATAGGAAACCCTGCTATTCCAATTTTCAATTTTCTAAATATCTGATTTCTAGTCATGCAAAAACATGCTCTAACCTCTATGAAACATGTTAATACAATAATTACAATCTTGCTTGTATTTTGCATTCATGATATTGTGAATGTAATATCTGTATGAACAGTATGAACAGGTATCCTTAATCATAATACCTGAGATGATACTGATTCACAATGAACAAATGCAGCAAATGGGCAAGAGATTTTAAAAAATCTATTGGAAATACAGGGGTGGGCAAAATTAGGTATACAGTTGTTTGTATGGAAAAATATATAATACAAGAATAAATTCAAGAATAAACTCTGTGTTTTGTTTACTCACGACTGTAAACATACTTTTGCTCACCTCACCCTTTTATAGTAGTGACCTTGGACAACTTAATCTCTCTCGATTTCCTCATAAATAAAATGCATACAATTCTAGAACGTTTCTTGTAGCATACAGGTATACCTCATCTTATTGTGCTTCTCTTTATTGCACTTTGCAGATAATGTTTTTTTTTTGTTTTTGTTTTGTTTTTACAAATTGAAGGTTTGTGGTAACCCTGAGTAGAGCAAGTCTCTGGGCATGATTTTTCCAACAGACTTAGATGTTGGTTAGCATTTGTTAGCAATACAATATTTTTAATTAAGGTATGCACATTTTTAAATATATATTTTTATTATTTTTATTTTTTTATCTTTTTATTTCAGAGAGGAAAGAAGAGGAAGAGAGAGATAGAAACATCAATGATGAGAGAGAATCATTGCTCAGGTGCCTCCTGCATGCCCCCCCACCCCCCACCGGGGATTGAACCCACAACCCGGGCATGTACCCTGACCAGGAATCAAGCCATGACCTCCTGGCTCATCGATCGACACTCAACAACTCATCCACGCTGGCCGGGTAAGGTATGCACAATTTTTAGACATAATGCTATTGCACACTTAGTAGACTAGAGTATAGTGTAAACATAACTTTTATATGCACTAAGAAACCAAAAAATTCATGTGGCTCACTTTATTGTGGTGGTCTAGAACCAAACACACAATATCTCTGAGGTATGCCTGTGTATTGTAGGATTAAATATAACAAGGTTTTGAAAGCACATGCAATGCCTGGCACATAGTTAGCACTTCATCAAAGGGGGAGGACATTGCAGATTTGGAGGCTCAGTGTGCACATTGGCTTAGAGGAAGGAATTCAGAGGGCATGTCAGGGAAAGAGAAGATATTGGCTATAGTTGTGCTGGAGAGTGAATTTAGTAAATCTTTTTACTTACAGAAAATAGGATTGGTCACACTTCAACTATACCTCATCAAGTCTTCAGAGTAGCCACCAGATTTAAACATCCCTTTCGTTTTTGGAGTGAAGGGAGGGTGTGAGAGGCAGTTCCTTGTCAATCTTGTGTGCAACGCAGAAAGAAAGAAGGTGTTATCAGCCCCACAGTAACTTGGACTTCTATTAGCAAGGTCAGAGTGCTGGATCAATGGTCTGTCTCTGTCCTTTCAAACAGGGACATGGCTGAAATATTCTGGATATAGAATGAGAATATGTTCTTCAATGGTGAGTCTATGAGCTGATGGCTATGTCAGGTCTATCTGCTGATGCTATTTAAGAAGGTGGAACTTAAACATGAGATGCTGATTGGTATAATATAGTGATTAAGGGCACAGATGTTAAGGGCACAGATCCTACAGCCACACTGCCTGCATTCACTTACTAGGAGTGTGACCATGAGCAAATGACCCTCTCTGCGACTCAGTTATTTGTTTGAAAAGTGGGGACAATGATAGTACCTCCTTCATGGGGTTTGTGGTGAGAATTAAATAAGATAACATTATGTAAAACACTTAGAATGTTGCCTATCAGATCATGAAAGCTGCCTATTTTTATCCATGTACAAATATTCCATTATCAGTTTCTCTTTTGATCAGAATAATCTTTTCCATGGGCCCAGGGAGAACACATCCCCATATACAAAAGAGAAGTATCATGCATTCTCTCTCTGATCCTAACTTGGGTGGGGCATAACAAAAGCCATAAGACAATGGCATTGACACCAGAGAGACTTTGCAAATGACTATAGAAACCAGACAGAGATTAATCCTGAAATCCTGGGTTGGGTAGGGGCACTCTTCCTCTCCAGGCTGCAGTGAGACTTGAAATTTTCTGTCATCATGCTTTAATGTCTTCAGAAAAACCCCTCTAGAAATGAACAAATTACCCAGGAAGAATAACACATTAACCCATTAGCTGGATGAACACTTTAGCAGATTACTTTGATCAGATTACTTAGCTTCAGGAAGCTCAGCGGTAAAGCCAGCAGATGAAGGAAAGTTAAATGGTGCTGAGCGGAAAGAGGGAAAGGGCATCTGAAGGGCTGCTGAGGGCTAAAGCCTGGCAAAACCAGCATCTGCGTGGTTTATTTTCTCTATATTTTTCATATTCCATACATCACATAGTGTAGGGCCAGGCACACAATCAGCAGATGTTTATGAAGTACCTGCTGAGTAAATAAGTACCTATAGTGGACAGAAGTCTCCAAACGCTTCAGGGATATTCTATCTTGCACACAAAAAACTACCAACTAGGTCTGTAGTATAACTTGAAGTCAGGTAGTGTGATACCTTCAGCTTCGTTCCTTTTTCTCATGATTGCTTTGGCTATTTTGGGGTCTTTTGTGGTTCCATACAAATCTGATGATTTCTCATTCTATTTCTTTAAAAAGTGACATTGGGATTTTGATGGGTATTGCATTAAATCTGTATATTGTTTTGGGTAATATGGCCATTTTAACTATGTTGATTCTTCCAGTCCATGAACACAGGATATTTTTTCCATTTTGTTGTACCTTTTTTCAATCTCTTTTAATAATGCTTTGTAATTTTCAGTATATAGGTATTTCACATTCTTTGCTAAGTTTATTCCTAGGTATTTTATTCAAATTATACTACAAAGCTCCGATAATTAAAACAGCATGGTATTGGCAGAGAAACAGACAGAAAGATCAATGAAACAGAATAGATAATCCAGCCATAAAACCACATGTATATGGACAGATAATTTTTGACAAAGGAGCCAGAAATGCACATTGGAGTAAAGATAGTCTCTTCAATAAATGGTGCTAGGAAAACCGGAAAGCCACATGCAAACGAAAAAAACTGGATTACAGTTTGTTCCTATGTACAAAAATTAATTCAAAATGGATCAAGGACCTAAACATAAGACCTGAAGCAAGAAGTTACATAGAAGAAAATATAAACACCAAACTTATGGACCTGGGTCATAGAGAAGAACATTTTATGGACTTGACCCCAAAGACAAGGGAAGTAAAGGCAAAAAAATAAGTGAATGGGACTATATCAAATTGAAGAGCTTCTGCACAGCAAAAGAAATAGACAAAACAAAACAAACAAGCAGCCAACCAGATGGGAGGTGATATTTGCAAATAGTAGCTCTGACAAAGGTTTAATTTCCAAAATATATAAAGAATTCTTAAAACTCAACACCAAACAAACAATCCAGTCAAAAAGTGGGCAGAGGACCTGAAAATACACCTCTCCCAAGAAGACATACAAACAACCAATAGATATATGAAAAGATGTTCAGCCTCACTGGCAATTAGGGAAATAAATCAAAGCTACAATGAGATACCAACTTATACCTGTTAGAGTGACCATTATCTACAAGACAAGCAATAACAAGTGTTGTAGAGGTTGTGGAAAAAAGAGAACCCTCATTCACTGCTTGTGGGAATGTAGACTGGTACAACCACTATGGAAAGCAGTCTGGCGATTCCTCACTCAAAATATTAAGAATTGAGCTACCAAATGACCCAGCAACCCCACTCCTGGGTATATACCTGGAAAACTCGAAATCATGTATTTGCAAAGATACATGCACCCCTATGTTCATTGCAGCATTATTCACGGTGGCTAAGACATGGAAACAAGGAAAGTGTCCCATGATAGAGGGCTGGATAAAGAAGATGTGGTACAAATCCACAATGGAATACTACTCAGCCATAAGAAAACATGAAATAGCACCATTTGCAACAACATGGATGGACCTTGAGAACATTATGCTACCTGAAATAAGTCAGACAGAAAAAGGTAAGAGCCATATGATTTCACTCATATGTGGGATATAAAACTGAAACATATGAACACAAACAGCAGAGTGGTGGTCGCCAGAGGGAAGGAAGTGGGAGGGAGAAGGGGGTTCTAATATGAGAAGAAGATTTGACTTTGGGTTTTAGGCACACAGTGCAATACAAAGATCTTGTAACATAGAAATGCGCACATGAAACCTATATGTTCATGTTGACCAATGTCACCCCAATCAATTTAATAAATAAAAATTTTAAAAAACTACTGACTAGAGAGGGTTAAATAGTGGATGTTGACCTGCTTCATAGGGTGAGGCAAGCACTTGAGGCTGGGAACAAAGCATGTACTAAGAAAGTACTCAAAAAACAAGTGGAGTATAATGATGGGCACTCCAGAATCAAACAGGGGTAGAAGATCCAAGCATAGAGGTGGTACACATTCAAGAAAATGGCGAGGCAAGATTGATCCAAAGAACCAGGAGAAAGCTGAGTTTCCAAGAGAGAGGAAATTAAGAAAAGAAGTAACTTTTTTATTGAGTGCCTTCTTTGTGTCAGGCACTTTCACTGATCTTATCTAATGTATTCCTCCCAATAGGGCCAACAGTAATTGTCTCTATTTTTTATAAGTGGAACAGCTAATCATCAGAAAAGCTAGGCAAAAGTAGCATACTGAAATCACTTAGTGCACAGACTTGGACCTAATCTATTTGGGCTTAAGTCCTGGCTCTGCCACTTATTAGTTGAGTGGTCATAGGCAAGTAATTTAACCTCTCTGTTCTTCAGTTCCCTCAGAGAATCAATATAGTACCACCAAAGTTCCCCGGGAAAACATAATTTTCTATATTATTCCTTTTCCAGGCATATGACACTGAGTCATAAGAAATAACAGCAATGGAAAAGGGCCAGATGCACACTGGTGTACTTGAGCTAAGTACAAAAGGAGATGTAGAGTTATTTTTAAGATACACTTTATTTCTAAAGTGCTTTCTGAGCCTTAAATATACTGTACAGTCATATCACTAAAGGAAAACAGAAAGTTACCTAAGTTCTGAAAACACTTGATAAGAGTAAATGAATGTGCAAGATTTCCTTGATCAGAGACCTTCATTCCAATTTGATGCAAGCCATAAATGAAATGACTTGGCTGATTATGTCAGTCCCCCATGAACATTTGTTTACATCTAAAAACTTCTACACATAATTGCTGTCTCTTCTCAGGGGAGGCCCAGCTGGGATAACAAGAAGTGTTGTAAGGTTCTATGGAGGTGTGATCACCGTTTCGGCATGAATCTGGCACTGCATGTCCGCACTCTGTCTGCCTTGGCAATTGGATCCATCAGTTTCCCTCCTTCACATAGCTAAAATTAGCTAACGAGACAGCAGAAGTCTTGGGAAAGAGAATACAGGGCTGTAAATAACATTCAGATCTGGTATGCCATGGAACAAAGACCCCAAGTCCACTTTGCTCCTGAGTCATAGTCTGTAATTACACCGTAGTTATGGTGTTCTTTCAAAAAGGCAATGATAGTACCATCTGATTATCTGAGAGAAGGGTGTGGATGGAGATAAGTCAGGATCAAGGACATACCAAAAAAATACCAATTTTCCTTAATCAGCTTTTTAAACCTTTTATTATTGTGAAAACAATATAGATTTGCTTTTAAATAAATTAATCCTCACCCAATGATATTTTTCATTTTTTAGAAAGAGTAGAAGGGAGGGGAAGAGACAGAGAGAGAGAAACATTGATGTGAGAGAGACATCGATTGATTGCCTTCCACACAGGCTACGACCAGGGGCCTGGGATCAAGCCTGATCAGAGCCTGGGATCAAGAACAGCCGAGGTACATGCTCTTGACCAGGATAGAACCCATGACCCTTCAGTCCATGGGCTGATCCTCTAACCCCTGAGAAAAACCAGTAGGGAGATATTTTTTTAAAAAAAAAATTTATTGAGTTATGATTGACATAAAAAGCTGTACATATTTTATATGTGCAATTTGATGAGTTAAGTATACACTTGTGGAACCATTACCACCACCAAGGCCATAAACATATACACCACTTCTTTGTTTCTTACTTGTTGTTGTTGCTGTTTGGTGATAAGAAAACAATATAAGATCTACCCTCTTAGCAAATTTTAAGTATATGGTATTATTAGCGATAGGCACTATTCTGTATAGTATATTCAGAAATTATTTATTTTGCATCACTGAAACTTTGTAACCTGTAAATATGACCTACCCATTTCCCTTTCTCCCCAGCCCCTTGAAACCACCATTTTAGTCTTTGCTTCAATAAGTTTGAGTATTTTAGATTCCTCATATATGGAATGGGTTATTACATAGTATTTGTCCTTTGGTGTCTGACTTATTTAACTTAGCATAATGTCTTTCAGGTCCATTTATTTTGGCATAAATGGCAGGATTTGTCTTTTTAAAAGCTGAATTGTATTCCATTGATTATTACATTTATTCTTTAAACGGACACTGCTAAAACTGCTTTTAGTTATCTTGTCAGAAATGTTTTTTTTTTCAGAAGCCTTGTAAAAAAGACTTTCCTAAACTCATTACAGAACCTATATGTGTCCCATTCACTGAGAGAATATTAGAACTTTTTTAGTGTCTTCTTAAATATACCTTTATTATAAGCCTTGTGAAATGTTTCAGGACATGTATGTTTTATTATAATTTTTTCTTTTCTTTTATTTTTACTTTATATTTATTGTTTACACTATTGCAGATGTCCCACTTTCCCTCTTTGCCCACATCCCCTGAACCCAACC
>NW_005365070.1:479616-503361 GCF_000412655.1 Myotis brandtii
CCCTCAGCCAGGCCTGTATCCTCTGGCAGTCCAGGACCCCTCGGGGGATGTCTGCCTGCCTGCTTAGGCCCAATTGGGCAGGCAGACATCCCTCTTGCAGTCCAGGGCTCTCACAGTCCAGGACCCCTTGCTCCTTACTGCCCACCTGCAGCAGAGGCTCTCGCCACTGCTGCTGGGCTTGCCAGTCATGAGCCAGGCTTCTGGCTGAGTGGCACTCCCCCTGTGGAAGGGCACTGACCACCAGGGGGCAGCTCCTGCATTGAGCGTCTGCCCCCTGGTGGCCAGTGCGTATCATGGCTACCAGTCATTACACTGTTCGGTTGATTTGCATATTAGCTTTTTATGATATAAGATTTTCTTTGGCTAATCTCTTCACCTTCTTACATCCAGTCCCCTGCCCCACCCCCATCCCCTCTGACAGCTGTTAGTCTGTATGCTTCTGGACTTATTTTGTTTGTCAGTTTATTTTGTTCATTAGATTCCACATATAAGTGAGATTATATGGTATTTGTCTTTCACTGGCTTATTTCACAAGGCATAACCTTTTTTTTTTATCCATTCATCCGTAGATGTACATTTAAGTTGTTTCCATATCTTGCCTATTGTGAATAGTGCTTCAATGAATGTGATGATGCATATATCTCTTCAAGATCCTGATTTCATTTCCTTTGGATTTATATCCAGAAATGGGATTGCTAGAGCATAGTGTAGTTCTATTGTTTAACTTTTTGGAGAATATTCATACTTCTTTTTATTGTGACTGTACCAACTTACATTCCTACCAACAGTGCATAAGGGAACCCTTTTCTCCACATCCTCACCAACACGATATCTTTAGATGATTTAAAAAAAATAATAGCACATACTAACAGTTTGAGGTTTTATTATTCATTACTTTGATAATTAGTGATATTGAGCATCTTTTCATATATCTGTTGGCTATTTATATGTCTTCTTTAGAGTAATATCTACTCAGGTCTTTTCATCAATTTTTAATCCGGTTATTTATTTATTTTTTGAAATTGTGTTGTATGAATGCCTTGTATATTTTGGATATTAACCCACTATTAGATATATGGTTTACAAACATTCTCTTATTCCGTAAATTGCCTTTCATTTGTTGATTTTTTTTAATTTACAGAACTATTTATTTTGATGCAATCTCAAGTGTTTATGTTTTTTATTTTGCTGTTACATAAAAAAAAAATAATTGCCAAGACCAATGTCAAGAGCTTTACCCCTATGTTTTCCTCTAGGAGTTTAATGGTCTCAGGTCTTCAGTTTAAGTCTTTAATCCATTTGGAGTTGATTTTAGTGTATCTATAATAATAAAAGCATAATATGCTACCTTCCAGACAACCTTCTGGAAGAAGCCGGGGCTGAGAGGGCCGAGCCCCTTGCACGAATTTCATGCATGCGGCCTCTAGTAGTATAAGATTTAATTCCGTTGCATGTGGATATCTAGTTTTCCCAAAAACATTGCTGAACAGTTTTGACTATGTATGTGGGGGCCTATTTCTTGGCTCTCTATTCTGTTCCATTGGTGTCTGTATCTGTTTTTAATGCCGGTGCCATATTATTTTGATTGCCATAGTTTTGTAATATAATTTAAAATTATAATTCATAATTTAAAAGCCTCCAGCTTTGATTTTCTTGCTAGAAATTGCATTGGCTACTCAGGAACTTTTGTGGTTCCATATAAATTTTAAGATTTTTTTCTATTTCTGTGAAAAACTCCATTGGAATTTTTGATAGGATTACACTAAATCCATAGGATGCTTTGGGTAAGTATGGACATTTTAACAATATTCTTTTTAAAAATGTTTTTATTGATTTAAGAGAGAGGGAGAGAGAGAAACATCAATGATGAGAAATAATCATCCATTGGCTGCCTCCAGCACACAGGCCACTGGAACTGGAGCCTGCAGACCAGGCATGTGCCCTAACTGAAAATTGAACCGTGACCTCCTGGTTCATGGATCGATACTCAACCACTGAGCCACACTGACTGGGCAACAATATTAATTCTTTCATTTTATGAACACAGGGTATCTTTCCATTTATTTGTATCTACTTTAACTTTTTCATCAATATTTTATAATTTTTAGTGTACAGATCTTTTACCTCCTTGGTTAAATTTATTCCCAAATATTTCATTGTTTTGATGCTAATTCAACTGGGATTAATGTCATAATTTATATTTCAGATACTTTGTTCTTAGTGTATGTTAACTATGTATCTTGCAATTTTACTGAATTTGTTTATGAATTCTAATAGTTTTATGGTATTTAGAGTTTTCTATATATAAAATCATGTCATCTGCAAACAGCTTTTACTGCATCTCATAAGTTTTGATGTGTTGCATTTTCATTTTCATTTGTCTCATGATTTTTATTTCTACTTTTACTCCTTCCGGTGTTGTTCAGAAGTGTACTGCTTAATTTCCACATATTAGGAATCTAATAATTTTAATTGTAAAAATGAATTTTTTTATTTGAATAATTATAGAAGATAAACACATAACTGCTTTTTACCTTCATTAACAAATTTTAACTTGAAAATAAACTTATTTAAAATCTGTATATTTGGCATATAATGTTACATAATTCAAAGGGTAGTTGGAGGATTAAATGTGCTTACAAAATTTAGTTTTAAATGTTTTTTAATATATTTTTATTGATTTCAGAGAGGAAGGGAGCAGGAGAGAGATAGAAACATCAATGATGAGAGAGAATCATCGATCTTCTGCCTCCTCTACATCCCTTCCTGGGGAATGTTTCTCTATCTCTCCATTTTGACTGTCTCTTTGTGTTTTTATTTTTTTTATGTATGAGGTATACCTGCTATGTCTCCCAGTCTTGGTAGGGTGCCTTATGTAGTAGAAGTTCTTTGGAGTCCAGTGGTGCAGTCTCCTTGATCACCTGAGCTGGGAGTTCCAGAAATGTCCCTTGAGTCAGTTATGTGGCCTATCCTGTTGTAATTGAGTCCTGATTGCTATTGGCCCGTTCATGCATCATCAATTCTCAAGCTGGCTGCCTGTGTGGGCGGACCTCAGCCATAGTGTATGAGCTGCTGTGCAGGTGCCAACACATGAAGCAGAATTGGTCTGGTGCCTACTGAGATCTCCCTTTGGATGTGCCACTTGTGAAGCTAATTAGATCCTACTCTCATGTTGTCTGAATCTGGTCACTGTGTGTGTTGGTTTGGGGGCCTCTAGATAGGGACTCTCATGCAGGCCAATATCAGACACTGCCTGTGACTGGCCCTGGGCAACCTGTTTGGAGCCATACACAGTTTGTGGCTGCCTTTGCTTGGCCTGCCTGTGAGTAGAAAAGACCAAGCTGTGCACCAAGGCTGGCTTTTACCAGTCCCAAGTCCCAAGGACAGGTCAGCAAAAGTCCCAAGTCACCCCAAAATGTGCCTCCCCATGCTTCTGCCTGCTGGCTGCCTGTTTGTTTTGGGCACTGAAAGGATCTCTGATGATACTTAAGTTGCATGAGGTAGATCTTCAGTGAATCACCGGGTAGGGGCCAGTGGTGTTCACCAGGTTGATACAGGTTTCAAACTCGGTATCAGTGCTGTGTCTGAGGTCACTCAGCAAATGTCCTATAATATACCAAGTCTAGCTGCCACTTGCTGGGTGCTTACACACCTTTGTGGCGAGGTCTCGGGGATTTGTCAGGTGAGGCCAGCAGAGTTTATCAGGCCCAAACAGACCAAGATTTGCCCACGTGAAAGGAGGATTTGCTCCACTCAAGTGTGCGAGGGAAAAATGTTCCCCATCCTAGACCCCCACAACTCAGTGGGTCTCATATTCTGCCTGGAGCCAAATCTCAACAGAGCTGGACCTCTGGGAGTCAGGAGGATGGGCCTAGTAGATCTCCCATTACTGGGAGGTGCTGATCAGGCTCGAATGAGGTGGTGGACTGGCCTCTGCCCCAGAGTCACACAACTCAGTCTGTCCCAGATTCTGTCCAGATCTTGGCAAGGCAGACACTCCAAGAGTCACGAGGTAGGGGCTGGCAGGGTGCTCAGAGAGTGTGGCTAATGAGTCTCCCATGAGGGGAAGGCACAAGTTATGTTCAGGGAAAAAAGGGGGGAATGACCACTGCTCTAAAGCCACAGAACTCAGACACTGGCACCCTCTAAGTCTGCCCAGACCTCTACACCCTGGCCTAGGCAGCTGACTCCTCAGCAGGGTGAAAGCTTGACAGGGAGTCCAGAGGGTCAGGCTACTGCATTCCCTCTGGCTGATGCCATATGAAGGGGAGTGCTCCACACAAGAAATATGGCATATGAGGTGTGGGAGTGGAATTCAGCTTAGGGATTCTGGCAGCCGTCCTTTCAACTCTCTCCCCAGAGCCACAAACCCCAGTCTCCTCACAGTACTCTAGTCTTCTCCACTCTCCATCCACCTGAGCCCAGAGTGAGTGTTTGTTACAAGATTTCAGGCCAGGAGGAATAGGGAAACTGAGACAGGAAAATTAAAACAAGGCCAGTGTGGGCAATTTGCAGCCAGCTTGTAACAAGCCATTATCTTTCCCAGCCAAGGACACTTGAAAGCAAATGGTTAACAACCCCCTTAATGAGAGAATGCAGAAAGGAAGGGGGAAAGGCATAAGGAAAAAGGGGCAGTTTTACTCCCTAAGCAGAGAAACCAGCAGTCTCAAGGCTTGGCAAGATAAAGTTGCTAGGTCCTTCTCATGAATTTTGGGAAGGCCACAACGAAGTAAAAAAGGGACTTTGAGAATTAATCTGTACCAAAATAATCAGCAAAAGAATTTTGAAATCTATAGACAGGAGGGTATATAACACCTCAGACCCCACCCAATCGCTCTTCAGATTCGCTGAGAGCTCATCTGTGCTTCATAAGCCAGATGTATAGGTTTACTTGCTTTGCTTTTTCAATAAAGGTGCATGTTTCAATTGATTTAATATATTGGCTTTTCACAATGCAGTCAAGGTCTCTCATATAAATTCATTTGTACAAGAGACCTTGACTGCATTGTGAAAAATCAATATATTAAAGCGGTGTTTGGTAATATAGAGAGGTGTTTGGTAACACCTCTCTGGTGTCCAAGAGAAGTGCCTCTAACAGTTGTGATCAAAATGTTGTGCATTGGCCTTTTAAGAGGATACCTGTGTCTTTAGTGGACTCCCATCTCTTCCTGGTGGACATCATCCCCACTGATTTCAGAGCCTGATGTTATGTGGGTGCCTTTTCTTGGCTCTGGTACTCTGAGCTGGGGAGGCTGGCTTAGAGTTGAGACCCCATGCTTCTCAGGGGGAAGCTTTGTAGCTGAGATATCTCTCCAGCATCTCAGCCACCACCTGTGGAAGAGGGGCAACACTTTTTACATCTCTGCCCATCTTACCAGTCTCCATGTGGCTTCTTCTGTAAATCCTTAGTAATAAGACTTCTCTTCAGCTAGTCTGCAGTGGGTTATTCATGTTGATTGCTCTATATTTTAGTTGTGATTCCAGTTTGGTACTGGGAAGATGTGAGTGCAACATCCACCTACACCACCACCATCTTGAATTGTAAAAAGAAATTTTTGTAGTACAATATTACTCTCATTGGCTAGCTATATAATATAGACACAGGACACATATTCATTTCCATTTTTTTCCACACACATTTTTACTTTCTAATTGTAATATGACCCCAAATAATTTAAATCATGGCTTGAGAGTCTGTATCATTGCCTCCAGCACTATTGATTTTTAACATATTCTTTGATAAATTATCCACCATCTTATTCCTTCTGCTATATATATCTTCTCTCTAAAAAGAATATGGACAATTCACAAGTATGCTTTAAATGCTCAAGGAAAGAAATGAACTAATACTGTTTATCCTATCCCTTATATATTTTTTTAAAAAAAACTTTATTGTTGAAAGTATTACATATGTCCCCTTTTTCCCCCATTGCCATCTTCCACCCTCCTACCCCCCAGGCCTTCACCACCCTATTGTCTCTGTCTATGGGTTAACAAATAAAGATAAAAACAGATTATCATACTGGGTCTGTTATTTTTTTTTAATGTTCAACCCTTGTAAAATAAAATCCTCTGATTAAAGGGCATCTTGAATTTTGTCAGTTATATTTTCAGAAGGTGGCATGGTTGTGGAATGAAGTGGTCAGGTTAATGGGGGAAAAGAAATAATTCTTTTTTCTTTATGCTATAAAACCCTTCCATACTCATGTTGTGCCAGCAGAGTAAACTCCTCTTCACTCCTGGATGAGGGTGACATATGCACTAATTCATCTAAGTTCTTAGTTATGGATGTTTAGAAATCCAACTCTTTACCAACTGACATCATCAACCCTGGTGGCATTTCACTTATAAAGTGGCTCATACAGTTCCTAAATTTAGGTTATCTTGGGTGGCTCTGGCTGAGCAGAATAACCTTGAGGAGAGGTAAAAGGGGAGAGAGCACTGAATATTTTCCTCAAACCATTCTATCTTCTCATGTTCCACATGAAAATGTAATTCTGTTTTTGTAAAGTTCTTTGAGTAAATGATTGAGGTATCCTTAAGTCTTAACTGGGGCAAGGTCAACCTGTTACTGTGCTGAGGTGTGACACCAAAGACCTTTATGATAGGGCAAGGTGGTATCAATTCTGCCTCCCACACAGGACTTATATGGCTCACTTCCATTCTCCAGGCCGTGTTTTCTTCATCAGTAATGGTGTGACCTGCTCTTTGGATTATTCTTTTTTAAATTACCTTGCCAAATGTGATCATCCTCCCTTCGGTGCCCTCACTGTACATTGGACCCAACCCAATCCCTTCACTGTCTCCTCTGTCTGCTAACACACTGCTACATCTCTGCTTCCCTCACTATGTGGTGAATGCTTTAAGAACAGAAACTATATCTTACTTATATTTGCATTATGGTTATTTGAATTTGGTGAGCATTCAAAAATGTTTGATGAATAAATGAATGAAGAAAAGAACAAATGAGCTCTCCACTCCAGGTCAAATACCTCCTCACTCCAATTAAAACCCAATTTTGTTTAGGTTTAAGATTAGATAACAGAATGATTCAGAAGAACATAGGAAATTATAGACAAGTGCATTAACTATCTCATTTCATATGCAGCCTCTCCCAATTATCCACCCCCATGTTTGTTTCCTTCATCCCATGGCCTAAGATCTGCTGTCCTCTTTTTTAAGGCAAAGAAAGAAAAATTTACGTTTGCACTTCTCCACTAGCCTGTAGCAAAGTTTATTCTAAAAGCAACAAAAACATTCTAGCTCCTTAGAGAAAATAAATATATGGGACAGTATATGTCACGGTTGGTACATGCAACCTTTTTATAATAACCTGCACCCTTCCTCCCAGATGCACACACATACAAAAAGAACACGCACAGCCAAAACCAGTTTGGCTCAGTGGATAGAGCGTCGGCCTGCGGACTGAAAGGTCCCAGGTTCGATTCCGGTCAAGGGCATGTACCTGGGTTGCGGGCACATCCCCCATGGGAGATGTGCAGGAGGCAGCTGATCGATGTTTCTCTCCCATCAATGTTTCTAACTATCTATCTCTCTCCCTTCCTCTCTGTAAAAAATCAATAAAATATATTTTTTAAAAAAAAGAACACGCACAGTAATGTGCCACAACCAGCAAATCAAAGCCACACAGTGAAAGAATCCCTTCACTTCCAAAACCATTGATGTCTGCAATTTACCTATATGAAATATTTCTGAGCAACTTCAACCGCTTTATCCCTATGTGGGAAGACCTAGCCATCCAGCTTTGGAGTGCAGGCCTCCTGGGCAGTGTAGGCTTCCCCAGATTTCACCTGCAACTATAACTGCTGCCAGTTGCTTGAAGATTCTAGTTGCCCTGGTGACAATTAAGTGGGAGTGTAACTGTAATTACATTTAGACCTTTACATTTTATATAGGTCAGAGAAAAAAGCAACTTTAAAAAATGTAGTATACTTAAGTAGTACATTTATCAACGTTTTTTCTTATATGCTTCTGGCATTTAAAAGGTCCAAACACTCAGGTACAAATATAAGACCTCATAATGCAGGTGATTTTCAGAGGGGGTGGGGATGGAAAGTTGGAAAGACTGTTGGTTTGTCTTAATATGGTTTCTATGAAATGATTCCTTTAATGGACCTAGAACAGCAGAACAAGGAGGACAGTATGAGGAAAGGCAGTGGAATTTAAATCGATGGTTCATAACAATGTGTAATGAATGACTAAGGCTTAAATCAAAGCCCAAAGGAAAAGAGCAGTCCAGCCTTGCCTGTAAAAGTCAAAAGTCAAAACATACATTAAAGTTGGCCCTCCCTGGTCAATACCAAAGAAGGGCTCATTGTCTTTTAAGGAAACATGCCACTGCAGCAAATGCTAATCACAAATGGATATTCTTTTTAAAGTTCATTTTATTATAGTTTATATTCACTATTATTTTGTATTAGTTTCAATTGTACAACATAGTGGTTATGTTATCTGAGGATTACACAGGGGGGGTTGTTCCTACATTGTCAATCGGAGTGGGCTTATTGGGCCACCGCTGAAATAAGTATTTCCAGAGGCCCCCACGGGAAAATGAGATGTGATTGAAGACTTTACTTACATGGAGTTACATTCCTTGGGTTGTAAAGTTCCATGTTCCTTAATCCAGTCTTAGAAAAGAGGCAGCTGTGGATTCAGCAAAGCCAAAAGAAGGGCCAGTGTCCAGAGTGTCCATTCCATGGCAGAGCTGGGTAAAGCATTAAGCTACTCATAGTCCATTAGTTCATTTTGTGGGTCCCACATGGCTCATGGCATATAGGGGAGCGTGCCCCCCCCCCAGGAGCACAGACAAGTGGCAAGAGAGAGAGAGCCAAGAGCCAAGAGAGAGCGTTCCTTTGTCCATGAGTTTAAATATTCAGGTTTCATGCCCTTGCAGTAGCCATACCTATTCTGGCCACTGACTTGTTTCCAGGTGTGAATGACAAGTAAACAACTTCCCATATCACTCAGACCTTACTGGGTATGCATGTACACTGCCTTTTTCCAGTCCTTTCCCCCATCGATCACCGGGGAACAGAGTTGGAGATTGTTAACTGAAGGTTCCTGGCAAAGCTGTATAAATGGCATGCTTCAATTATCCAGTTTCCCCTTTACTCCTTTCCTGTTAAATAATAACCAGATTATTACAACTGTATCAGTTAGACAATTATATACTTTACATAGTGGCCCCCCCCTAACATTTCAAGTACCCACCCAGCTTAAAGGAGTACTTCTGTGCTCCTATACTGCATAATGCTCAAAGAACTGTACCCCCTGACTGTGCAACTGCATAATGTTGTGGGGGGAAATTTTCCCTTGGGTTTGTAGCTTCCAAGATCCCTAACCAAGGTCAATTTCTAGATGCTTATTCTTTCCAGAGAAAGCATTATAAGGAGAGGCATAAAGGTTCCTTCACAGAAGTATGGAAATTTGGTGACCTTTTGGAAAGACACTGAAAGTTCCTCTTCTTCTTTTTGTCCCATTCCTGCTGTGCCATGTGCTGTGTGTGTGCAACTCGGCTGCATGCCCTGCCACCAAGAAAGACACCACAGAACTGTGACTACTCCTTAATACTCCTGAATCCTATTATATATTTCTCAGCATGCTACTGTTACTGGACCCTTGATTAAAGTCCCTTTTAACACCATGGACACCCAGAATTAAAAGAATGTTGAATGTTGCCAATTGTCTTTGTTTCTTAGTCCTGAACTGAGTTACTATTCCTATGAGCACAGTACAATCTACATGCAACCTTGTTCTTTATATTTGGTATATTTGGAGTAAGTTATCTAACTTCTGAGATTCCTCAATCCCATCAACAGAGGCACTTTACTTCATTAAGATGTTTCCTACATTAGCAAGACATTCAATTTATTCTTCCTTTTGATCCTAAAGGAATGCTTACTAAGGGCTAAGTGTTACTTAAGTGGGCGGGGCCTGGGGTTTTCAAAATAAGTGACTCCTGCTGAGTGGTTAAAGGCTTTGTTTTACCAAAGGTGTGGTCAGTAAAAGTGAAATTATACTTGAATCCTCAGAGAACAGGCTGGTCCTCTACCCTGTAATGACCACTGCCTGCCTAAAAAACAATGAGACTACTTTGTTTCAATAAAACCCAGTATTTAAAACATCCAAGTGACTTTTTATTTCCAAAATTAGCCTCTTCAATACCATTGCTTCACATTTTGGAACTCCTCCTAGGGAAATGCCATTAGAGCCAGTATCTCAGTCAGATCCACACCTAGTCACTGAACAAAAACAGCATTACCCAGTTTGATTCCCTCCGCGCCACCCCCCCCCCCACTGCTCATCAGACTTGGCTTTTTTGAGACTGTATGCCCTTACCAAAAAGTAAATTCAATCTCAAAATACCAAACTCGTAACTATTGAGGGTCATGAGAATAGGTTCTCAAGGCAGTTTCCAAATAAGTGGGCCAACATGTTAGGAGCTTGTGAATCCCACTGAATAACTGTATGGCCCCAAAAGAGATAGCACTTATTTTTATATTTAAAACATGGAATGGTATTTAAATATTGGATAAGGTGTGCCCAGCTATAGTGGCTCAGTTGGTTGGAGCATCATCCCATACACCAAAAAGTTGCGGGTTCAATTTCTAGTCGGGTGTGTGAGGAGGCAATTGATCAATGTTTCTCTCTCACATGGATGTTTCTTTCTCCCTTCCTCTCTAGAATTCAATAAAAACATATCCTTGGGTGAGGGTTAAATAAATAAATAAATGTAGGCTTTCTCGTTTTTAAATATAAAAACGGGATGAAAACTCTGAATTCAGAGGGCTACTGTGATAAAAATAAATGAGATATATGGATATATTTTATAACCCTCAAAGTGGACCTTCAAGAGTAAGATGCATGTGTATGTACATAAGTAAATATAAGTATATGCACATATCTACACAGTACATAAAATCAATGCTATTATATTCCTGTCTTTTATCTATACAGGAAACATGAGGAAGAGTTAAAGAGGATGAAAATGAAAGGAATCAACAGTTGAATTCAGATGGATTAAAAGAGTAGAAAGTGAATACAGTTTTAAAAGTACAATAGGATGACTTGAATTTTCCTAATGATTCACTTTTCCTATCTTAATGCCAAATGTGCAGTTAAAAAAGGTTAAATCCTCAAAAAGAGGACTACATTTAAATACAATGAAAGAGGAATTCTCAGTGACTGCTAATGGTGCCTAATTATTCCCAAATTGACTTTAGATTTTTGTCCTCCTTATACTGGTATTTCAACCCCAAATACATTTAACTAAAAGAAACTAAATGAATGGATTGAGAAGCTTAATTTTAATTCACTTGAACAAAATTTTATTGGATTAAATTTCTTTTTCACCAATATAATACTTGATGACACTCAAAACCCTTAAAATAGTCAAAGAGAGAATTTATTACATTATTTGTCTTTGTCACTTTTCCTTTCAAATTATACACTCAAAGGATCATGAGGATATTTCTCTAGTTAAACTTAACTTTCAGTTATTAGTAGTAGATTAAAAACTCAATTAATTAGCACTCAACCAATTAGAACTATCAAGTTACTGGAATGTTGCCATTATTAACTTTTACTAGTAGTTAACAAAAACCAAATCTTCTGGAGGAAGAGTGTCTTAGTTTGACATTGGGCCCAGTTTCCTGCAATTTTTCTATGATAGCTATATAAGGAAGCAGAGGAAGCAATACATGTTTAGGAAATACTTCCTATGTACCCATCCATCTCTGTGATCCGGCCCTGGCTAATATTTTAAATTTATTCCTTCACATATCTTCTGTTCCAGACATTCTGAGCATCTGCAATTTTATTTAATCCTGACAATAACCCTGTAAAAATGTCATATATTTTAATTGTACTGATGAAGAAACTGAGGATTGGTGGTGCTATGTAACATGTCCAAGAACATGAAGTTAAGTCACTTGTCCATGATCACATAGTAGTAATAGGACTGGTATTTGAATACAGGTCATTTTAACACCAAAGCACATATTTGAATGATGACCATTAAACAGAGAAAAATCTTCAACCAGCATAGAAATATTCTATTGCATTCATTAGTGTCTGTGTCATGAGTGAATCATGAAATTTAATTCATATACATAAGAAATATTTTCAGCAAGAAATGAAATTAAAATAGTTTTTTCATTTAAATTTCAGTTAACTATAGTTTCTTCTAATTCTAAAATTCCAAGTTAAAAAAACTTCCATCAATTAATAAAATAAAGTTATTAATATGGAGTAGGCACTCAGATCACAATGCAATATCAGAAATTAAAAACAAAATTCTCTCAAACATTGATACACTCAAGAAAATATTTAAATGTCTTTATAAAATGAGTCAAGAAATGGCATCAGCAAAAAATGGCAGAGTGTGGAACTCTGAAATTATACCTTGTAAATGGTAACAAAAGAGTGCTAGAATGGCTATCAGACAAATTGACTTTAACACAAAAAAATTGTTACTAAAGAAACAAGGGGACATTTCATAAGATGTATGGGACAATCCCTCAAGAATATATAACAATTATATATATATCTGCACCTAACAAGAGAGCCCTAAGATACATAAAGCAATACTGACAAAATTGGAGGGGGAATAGTTCAATAACAGTTGAAGACTTTAATTTCCCACTTTCAATCATATTTATAACAACTGGGATAAGTAAATAGAACAATAATGGATAGATCAACAAGGAAATTGAAGACTTGAACAACACTGCAAACAACTAGAACTAACAAACATTTATAAAACATGCCACCCAACTAAAGCCGAATACACATTCTTCTCAAGAACACAAGGAATATTCTCCCAGATAGATCATATGCTAGACAATAAAACAAATTTCAATAAATTCAAGAGGATTAAAATCATACAAGCACATTTTCCAACAACAATGGAATGAAAATATAAATCAATAATAGAAAGAAATTTGGGATAACCACAAATATGTAAAAATTAAACAACACACAGTGAATAAACAATGGGTCAAACAAGAAATCACAAAAGAAAGTACTATTCAATGAATATAAATGAAAGCACAAAAAAACCATATGAAATGCAGCAAAAGCTGAGCTTAGAGGGAATTATAAACACTTTAATTTTACAAAACAAGAAATCTAAAATAAATAAGAATTTTAGATGTAAGGAGCTAGAAAAAGAAGAACAAATTAAGAAGCTAGAAAAAGAAGAGCAAACTAAACCCAAAGTGTGCAAAAGGAATGAAATATTAAAAATTAGAGCAGAAATTAATGAAATAAAGAATATAAAAAGAATTTAAAAAATAAACAAATCCAAAAGCTGTTTTTTGCAATTACAGAGAAAACTGACAAAACTTTAGCTAGACTTATAAAAAGAGAGAAGACTAAATTACTAAACTCAGGAATGAACAAGGAATATTACTACCAAACTTTCAGAAATAAAAAGGGTTATACAAGGACACTATGAACAATGTAGGCCAACAAATTGAATAACATAACATAGATGAAATGGACAAATTCCTAAAAGACACCAGCTACAGAAATGTACTCAAGAAGAAACAGAGAATCAGAATAAACCTTTATCAAGTAAATAGATTGAAGTAGTTATTTTTAAAATCCCACAAAGAAAAGCCCAGTCCCAAACAGCCTCAATGGTGAAATCTCCCAAATGTTTAAACAAGAATAAACTCAATACCTCACAAACTTTTCCAAAATGTCATAGAAAAGGATAAACATCTCAACTCATTCTGTGAAGCTAGTATTACACAAAGCCAGACAAAGACATTATAAGGAAAACAAACTATAGACCAATATCTCAAAAGTTTGTTTTCCATTTGAGAAAGCAAGAGAGGAAGAAAAGTGAGAAGGAAGGGCTTCCTCATACAAAGCAGAAGTACCATACTGAATCCCTCACCACCCAACCAACTCTCATGTAACTTCTATAATACAAAATCACAATTTTATTCAAGTTAACTTCTGTGGACTGAACATGCAATATGAGCTAGGACTGGAGTTACCAGGGTGAATACAGAACAGTCCCTGGCCTGTGGGTACTCATGGTTCAGGGTGAGTGACAGGCACATTAATGGATAATTACCCAACAATGTAATTGGGGCTCTAATTTAGATGTGTGAACAAAGTGCTGTAGGTTGGAGCCAGAAAGTACAGGGATATAACTGCATCACAAAGAGTTTGTACTTTGTCCAATAGAGAGTCCTTGATGTTTTGTGAGCAGGGAAGTGACATGATCAAATAAATGTTAAAACAAATCTGGAAACTTTGTGGTGTAAGGACAAGGATATGAAAGAAATTGTAAGAAACAAGATGATTAGGAGACTACTTAATTAATCCTGGCATATTGCAACAAGGATTTTAATTAAAATAATAATGGCAATGACTAAAATAAAAAACCATATGGAGGTGTGGATTTTTTTAATGGAAGTATTGGAATCAACAGGGCTTGGTGGCTCAGTGGTTAAGAAGGACAAAGCACAGAATGGTTTTGTGTCTGTATAACTGACAGTGTGGTGGAGCCATTGATAGAAATGGAAAGTTTATGACAGGAGCACATTTTGAAGCAGAGAGGCTGTGTTGTGTTTTCAACATGTGTGTACTGAGCAGCTAAATGGAAATGACTAGGTGGACACTTCCATGGCTGGACAGTTAGGCTTGGGCATAGAAATGAAATGTTTGTGATTTAAACATGTGAAATAACAGTATATAGAGAAGAAGGGAGGGGGAGTTTTATTTTCCAGTAATATTTTATTTCTTTAAAAAAAAGAGTTCTGAAGCAAGTATGGCAAAATGTTAGTTCTTGTTAAATCTAGATGGTAAATAGGTGATTATACAATTTTCTGTACGACTGGTGTCTTTTAATGTATGTAGAAGTGCAACTGAATTGTGTATGTTGATTTTATATCTTGCAACTTTATTGAATTCATTGACTAGTTCTAATAATTTTTGGCTGACTTTTTAGGATTTTCTATATATAAAATTATATCATGTGCAAATAAAAAAATTACTGCTTTCTAACTTGCATGCTTTTTATTTTATTAGCATCCCAGATTGCTGTGGCTAGGACTTGCAGTACTATGTTGAATAAAAATGGTGAGGGGGAAACTTTGTCTTATCTCTTAGCTTACAGCAGAAGTTTTCCACTTTCCAACATTGAGTATGAAGTTAGTTGTGGGCTTGTTGTATATGGCCTTTATTCTGTTGAGATTTTATCCCTTCTATACCCAATTTGTTGAGAGTTTTTATCATGAAAGGATGTATTTTGTTAAATGTTTTTTGCATCTATTGAGATAATCATATGATCTTATCTTTCATTCTATTAATGTGGTGTAACACATTTATTAATTTGCATATGTTGAATCATCCTCATCTCCCAGGGATGAATTCCACTTGATCATGATGTATGATCCTCTTAATGTGCTATTTTATTTTGTTTGCTAATAGTTTGTTGAGAATTTTTGCATTTATATTCTTAAGAGATTTTGGTTTGCAGTATTCTTTTCTTATAGTGGCCTTATCTGGCTTTGGTATAAAACTGGGCAATAAAACTGGGTAATTCTGGCCTTGCAAAATTAATTTGGGATTTTTCTCTAATAGAAAATAATTTGAGCATTACCTAATTGTTGCCTTCTGTTCTTCCAATGATGCTGCTGAAGAAAAAGAACAGGTAGATAAGTATTGAGAGTATTCATTAGAGCAAGGAGTAATCAGATCTAAGAAATTAACTTCTTAACCAAAAAAGGACCATGCTGAGCTGACTAAATATTATTTTGTTCTCAGCAGTAAAATATTCAAATTACTCTTTAAGGGTAAAATAATTTAAATCACAAAATAGAATAATCTACTAATATATTTTAAAGGAAAACAGCTGTTTTTCTTGGGCCAAAGGGGAAATAATTATTTGGAAAGTTATAGCTGAGACCAACCTATTGACATGTTATCTTGATGCAAAGTTAATAATAGTGATTGCTAGTAATAGTCATGAAGATTTACTGAGTTATTGCTATGTGTTAGGCATGCTTTTAAAAGATTTTCATTTAATTTTAACAATAACCCAATGAAGTAATTATTAAGACCCCTTTTACAGAGGAAGAAAGTAAATCTTAAATAAACCAAGTGACACATCCAAGCTCAGAGAGCTTATAAGTGGCAGAGCTGGGTCAAGAACCCAGGCAGTCAAATTGCAACAACATGGATGAACTTTGAGGGCATTATGCTCAAAGAAATAAGGCTGACAGAGAAAGACAAATAATGTATGGTCTCCATTATGTGTGGAATCTTAAAAACAACAACCCATAACTCAAAGAAAAAGATTTGTGATTACCAGAGGTAGAGGGTCGGGGAGGGTGAATGAGGTGAAGGTGGTCAAAAGGCACAAACTTCCAGTTATAATTGCTAGGAGGAATGTAATGTACAACATGATGACTATACTTAACATTGCTGTATAACATATACAAAAGTTGTTTAGATAATAAATCATAGAGTTCTCATCACTCATCAAAATATCTATTTTTATTTTTTGCATTTATATTAGATGATAGATATGAATTAAGCATCCTGTCGTGAACATTTTATGATCTATGTAAGTCAAGTCATTAGACAGGCTGTATACCCTAAACTTATACAGTGCTATATGTCAATTATATCACAGTAAAACTGGAAGAAAAAAAAACAACCCAGGCAGTCAATACTTGAGCCTGCACTGGGGATAAAATTGTAAGCCAGCACTGACATGGTCCCTGCCCTCAGGCAACACAAACTGGGAAAAGTTCTGAGAAGTCGGTGTACGAATGACCTGAGATTATATATATGAGGAATTTAACTGGTTTTGGGAATCAAGAAACACTTAACTGCATTGAAATATGGAGCATGAGCAAATGTGGTGCAAAGCAGGGACACGTTTTGGGGAGAGCATTCCAAAAGGAAGGATTAGCCTATGCAGAGAGAAAAATGATGTGGCTAGAACACATCCCAGGAGCAACGACAACCATGGCAAGAAAATGGTTATTTTGGCTGGAGCATAAGGGAAATGAGATACAGAGTTCAGTCCATGTAAGCTCTTATAGGCCATTGTAAGGAATTGGGGTTTACTCTTAAGTTAGTGGTTATGAACCAGAAGGGATTTTGTACACAGCTCTGCCCAGAGTATATTTGGCAATGTTTGTAATCATTTTGGGTTGTTACAACTGGGGGTGGGCTGCTATTGGCATCTAGTGAGTAGAGGTCAGGGATGTTGCTAAACATTGTACTGTGTACAAGACAGCCTCCACAACAAAGAATTTTTGGCCTGAAATGTCAATAGTGCTGAGGTAAGAAACCCTGTTCTAAGGTTAATGGGAAACTATTAAAGGGCTTTAAGTAAATGAGTGGCCAAATCTCATAGCTATTTTAAGACTGATGTCTGATATCAGTTTTGAGCACTGAAGGTGGAGAGATATGATTGGAAATGGGTAGATTCATTAAGAGCCTTTTGTAGACATCCAGGCCAAAAATGAATTAAGGAATTGCCTAAGATTGTGGCAGTGGTAGCAGAGAAAAGTAAAAGAATTCAACTTTTCCTTTAAAAGTGGAGGCTAGAGGACTTGCTGAAGGACAAAATGAAAGTGGATACAGAAGGAAAAAGAGAAATCAAAGATGATACCTACATTTCTGACTTTAGCTGAATGAAGGGAAGTACGATTAAGAGAGAAATGTACATTTTTTATCTTTTGCATTCATGAACTTTCCACCTAGAATAACAAATGGAGAAGTCTGTGATGTCTGAGGGCAAGTCTTCACCCTCTGAAAAGAGTATCATGAAAAGATACTGCTGCCCTCTCCTTAAGACTGCCTCTTTGTATCACTGTCGCAGACACTTCTTGTTGGTTGGGTCATAGGGCTTGCACAGCTTCACATATCTTATATTTTGTAAACTAATATTCACATTGCTTATATGAAAACCAAGCAATTTTTGTTTTCCTAAGCCATGAAGTTTCAAAAATGAACATTATTATATGAGTTTATTTCATACTGGAAGCTAATAATAAAGTTCTTGTAGATCTGGTGTCATAGTTTAATTGTCTGCTTATCACTAGAGTTCAATTCAATTCCACTGCAGTTATAAGAAATGGTTGTACTAGTATAATGCACTATTTGCCAATGCAAAGCCCTATGTTGTTCCATATTTTACTACATTAAATGATGGATGAATCTGTCTACCTCTTTCCACCTCTACTACCATCATGCTGGTGCTAACTACCACCAACTATCTCCTGGACTTTTGCAACGGGCTCATATTTGTTCTCCCTGTTTCATTCCATTCTTCAGACAGCTACCAACATCAGTTATTCAAAAAACATATATTTCGAGTTCATTACTTAAGTCCTTAAATATTTTCCAGAAATTCCCCCTGACACTTACAGTATAATTACAATCCTCACCAAGGCTTCACATGATGTAAAACTTGCCTATCTCCTCATACTCACCACTTTCCAGAGACATCATCCTTCTGTATGGGCCAATTTTGTTTTGTTCTCAAGGTCTTTGCACTTGCACTGAAAGTGTAGAAAAAGAGAACAAATTCAAGTAACTCTTTTTTCACACTTAAGATTTTTATTGGTTGTTTTGAGGATCAGTACACATTATTATGTTGTTTTGAGTAATCAGTACACATATATTATGAACAATTTGTTCAAATTTTAATTATGAACTAAAATCTAAAAAGCCAGGCAATTGTTATTCTTCTATACATATGTATTTCAGTGACTCCCCAGCTTAAAATTTGAAGGTAATTTTTTTCAGAGGGTGTCAAGTACCAATACCTTCAAATGTTTGATATTCTGTTACATTGTAAGTCTCACTAATTCACAATTTAATATAATACATAGGTCAATTTTCAATATTTCACACCATATAATGAAAGAGAACTAGACTGCCACCACCAAACACATTACAAAGTGCACACACTTCTGACAGATAAAGCCACAGTCAAGGAGAGGTTTTCTTTAAGAAAGGATTCTAATAAAAATGCTGGACACACATTAAATGCATGAATATGACTTCAACTTGCCTTTTCCTATGCTTTGGATGCTATAAAAACTGCCTCCCCAAATATGCAGAATGCTAAGTTCACATTCAAGATAGTCAAACCCTTCCATTTAATTCAACATCCCTCCTTTTTCTGTTTGCACTAAAAACAAAACAACATAAAAGAATCCAATCAGCAAATTATTCTACCTCATGAACAAAAGCATTTTCACTTAACAAATGAAATGAAGTGGCATTCCCTTCTTGTAATAGTTTCTAGAGCTGCTAAAGAGCTTGCATTTACAAAACAGTTGATAAGTTCCTATGATTTTACAGAGATACAGGAACCACTGGTATGACATGTATACATATGCATACCTATTAGGGGCTTGATTCTGCTGTTTTGAGTTCTCTTTTTTCTACAGGTGAATCTTTAGTTTTTTGGTAAGCCACTTCAGTCTGTTTGACCTTTGTTCCCTTTTTGTTTTCCATTTTGTTTGAGGACTTATCCTTTCCCAATGCTTTTTGGGCTTTGCTTCCACCAGTTGCAGGAGCAGGTTTACCTAACCACATCATAGTTCTCTTGGATTCTTCCTTCACCAACCCTTCAATTTAATTAACCTTCCTCTGGGGCACCTTAGCAGAAGGGAGGGCACAAGCTGGGTGCTTGCAGAGAGCCTTTGGAAAGCTGAGATGCTGGGCCCTTGACCTCCCCTAGCCTTTCAACACAGTGTCTGCACAATATGACCTCGGGCTTAAGAGAAGAAGTACTCCAAAAAATATTGAACTTTAGTTTGCTGGCTTCTTTTCCTCAGAGGCATGAGTTAGTCATACTGAATTTCTGTGTATTTTAGAATTGACCAAATATGTAGATATATTGTGGATAAGGCCAGCCAGGTTTCTCATTGTCAGAGAAGAGACTTACAAATATAGAAAGTGAGGGAAATAGAATGAACCCTGTAGTGTTGAATTGGATTTGGAGGTATCATTGCAACCTAATAGATTTTAATATAGATATGGGTATATAAATAGATGCAGATGTATATGGGTGAATACACATGTCTATTTTCTAGGTTAGTTAGTGGAAGGGGCCTAGAAGCAATGACACCCAAGAAGTAATGGGCACACCTAGCGCCCAGACCTTGGTTTCTAAATACTCAAAGGAATCTAAGCTCATTGAAGCAATGGGTGATTTTGCCCTAGCCAGATTGCTCAGTGGATAGAGCGTCGACCTGTGAACTGAAGGGTCCCAGGTTGATGCTGGTCAAGGTCATGTACCTCAGTTGCAGGCTCCTCCAGACCCAGGCCCTGGTTGGGGTGTGTGAAGGAGGCAACCAATCAATGTGTTTCCCTCACATCGATGTTTCTCTCTGTCTTTCCCTTTCTCTTCCACTCTCTCTAAAATCAATGGAAAAATATCTTCGGGTGATTATTTTTTTTAAAAAAGGAAATGGATGATTTAAAGGTTGAGGCAGAAAAATAACAAAATGAGTGTAATATCTTGGTGTGCCAGAAAGTTAGAAAGTATTCAAAACATGAGGGGATTGATCTCCCCCCGCCCCAGTGGACGTGTATGCATGCATATAAGCATAACCAATGGACACAGACACTAGCAGGGGTGAGGGCATGTGAGTGGAGGGGGGCTTTGGGGGGATAAGGACACATATGTAATATCTTAATCAATAAAGAATTTTAAAAAAAAACATGAGAGGGATATGTCAGAAGGAAACAGGAACCATTTGTAAGGGCCTTCCACTGACCAAATGCTGGATAATTTGAACATTCAAATAAATGAGAGTAAAAGATTTTAAGAAATTTTATTGATTGATTGATTTGAGAGAGAGAGAGAGAGAGAGAAATTGAGTTGTTGTTCCACTTATTTATGCATTCATTGGTTGATTTTTTTTTAATTGTAACAAATTTATTTATTTTTTTTTTATTGCTTAAAGCATTACAAAGGGTATTACATATGTGTCCTTTTTTTCCCCCGCCCTTGACAATCCCCTGGCCTCCCCTACCCCCCAGTGTCTTATGTCCATTTGTTATGCTTATATGCATGCTCCCAACTACTCGTCTGCCTGCCTGCCTGATTGCCCCTAACCTCTTCTGCCTGCCAGCCTGATCACCCCCTAACCACTCCCTGCCAGCCCAATTGACGACTAACTGCTCCCCTGCTGGCCTGGTCGCCCCCAACTGCCCTCCCCTGCTGGCCTGATCACCCACAACTGCCCTCCCCTGCTAGCCATCTTGTGGCTGTGGGCACTGCCATCTTTGAGGGCGGGGCAGTCAATTAGCATATTCCCTCCTTATTGGCTGTGGGCACCGCCATCTTTGAGACAGCGTGAGGGTCAATTAGCATATTCCCTCCTTATTGGCTGTAGGTTCCACCATCTTTTATGGTGGGGCAGTCAATTAGTATAGACCCTCTTTATTGGCTGTGGGTGCCACCATCTTTGCAAAGGCATGATGGTCAATTAGCATATTCCCTCTTTATTAGATAGTATTCTGATAGTCTTCCTTATGTAAAATTATGTGGAAACTTTCTCATTTCACTTTTTTCTCCCTGAATCTTCCTTAGAGTTGCACTTAGTGGTCCACATGTGATAGAATAATGATTTTATACAAGAAAATGAGCATAATGTTTCCATTTTGTTTCCAGTCCCATTTGTGAAAATGACTGAGCTTTTAGGAAGCCTGCCTTGAATGAAACTGGTACTTGCAATCTTATCTCTGGTTGCACTATTAAAATAGGACTCTAAAAGTGATAGGGGGGTGTCTAGAAATAATTTGCTTCTCTTATGCTTTACTATTTGCTTCCTTTGGTTAGAGATCGATTATTATTCTAACTATTCTTTCAGTTTTATATGTTTAAACATAGTAAATAATTTCTGTAAAAGTGACAATAGATACATAATAGCTATTGGAGTTTGTGAGGGATAGTGTGACAGTTAAATTTCTGACTTAGCAAAATTCCAAAATGTTAATTACATTTTAGCAAATTTGCTCCTAAATACTAGTTTTAGAAATCTACAATTTAGTTCTATTCACAAAGGATTGGTTCTTCAGTTCATGAATTGGCAAATATATGAGGCAATCAAGTCTATGTGTAAAAAACAAATCCACTCTTGTTCTTTTAAGCCAGTCATGAAGCATTTGTGTTTGAACTCGTCCTCTTTTAGGAAATTAGGATGTGTGATTATGTATTTTCTTGCTCATTCTTAAAGAAATAACCAGCATAACATGACAGTGGTAAAGAAATTATTAAAAACAACAACAGTAGTTTGATATACTAAAGGATGCCCCACACTTCTCTAAAGTCTGTTCAATTTTCTTTATTTTTTAAAATTTCCCCCTGTTCCTCAGATTGCATTCTGTGGTCTGAATGTCCCCCCCCCCAAAAAAAAGTCACATGTTGAAATCCTAGCCCCAATGAGTTGGTATTAGGAAGTGGGAACTTTGGAAGGGATTGGGTCATGAAAGTGAAACCCTCATGGAAGAAATCAGTGCCCTTATAAAAGAGAAAACAAAGAGATCTCTCATACCTTTCCCCAAGTGAGGAGACAGTGAAAAGATGGCTGTCTATGAACCAAGAAGTAGGCCCTTGCCAGATACCAAATCTACTGGAACTTAGATCTTGCACTTCCCAGTCTGCATAATTGTGAGAAATAAATGTCTGTTGTTTATTCTATGATGTTTTGTTATAGCAGCCAAAATGGACTAAGACATTGCATAATATCTATTGATCTATCTACAAGTTCACTGATTCTTTCTTTTGGTACCTCAAACCTACTGTTGTATCCTTATAATGAATTTTTTATTCAAATTATGTTTTTCAACTCTAGCATTTCCATTTGATTCATTTAACTATAATGCCAGGAGGGCTTTTCTTAACTGTTTCTCTGATTTTCCCTCTTAAACTAGCTGCTTTGCTTTTCTGCTTATATCTTTGGCTACCAGCCACTATTGTTCTCCACCAAGATCTTCAATGCTTTCCATAACACCCTCAGGCATAGAGTTCTCCATACTCTGTTCCAAATAAAGCTAGTACCTTCAAGCAGAGCTGTGGAGCACTTCACTCTCTTGGCCTGCCTCTCCCTCCAACCCACCCTTACCCCGCTCCCAGGCATAGTCCCTGCAATACTACATTGAGCTGGGACAAAGGACCTACTTTTTCTGGAGTGAAAACATCACCCTATGAGATTGCTATTGAGGGGTTTTGGCAATCTCTGATCTTCTTGGGTTTCCCCTCTAGGCTTGGAAATTTCACCCTGTGAGCCAGTTAGGGTGGGGAAGTAACTGTCAAACCTTCCCGCTTGGTGCCATTCTTTAAATTGTACATGGCTGTTTTGTAGCTGTACCTGCTCAGGGCGGGGCTCCAATCTCCTGGAGTGGGGTGGAGGCCAGGCCAGGGCCGAGCCAGGCAGGCTAAGAGGGCGGGTTTAGCCACGCCGCCAGCGAGGTTCAGCACGCTTCCGCTGCAGAGATGGTGCTGCTTCTGTGGGGGTGTGGGAGGGGGGGTCTGACCCTGGGGGGCCGCTCAGGCCTGCCTCCATCCGGGTCTGGAGTTGTAGGGAGGCGAGGCGTGCCCAGCCCCAGAAGAGGGGGCCCAGCAGCAGCAGGCTGCGGCCGGGGTGCTGACGGGTGGTCCCCAGCATGCTATTGTTGTGGGCACCCCTGGGGGCGGGGGTGGTGGGGAAAGAGATTGGGAGTCTGTAG
>NW_005365070.1:503381-508353 GCF_000412655.1 Myotis brandtii
ATGTGGGGGCTGGGGTAGGGTGTCCCTGTAGGGAGATTGGAAGAGCTCCCCGTGGCCGCTTTCTCTTCCTTCTTTGCAGTCCCGGCTCCTGTCAGGCACTGTCCTCAGACCCCCGGGAACTTGGCTCAGGCTGCCCACCCCCTGCTGCACGTGCAGCCTCCTGCTGGTCTGTCAATATGCAAATTGGTCATTACTGGGACACCATAATGGACAATTAGCATATTACCTCTTTACATGTATAGATATTCAAAGGGCAGATCTTCCTTGGAGATAGAGTCTGGATTTCTGTCCATTTTGTTTTAGTTTGTGAATCTGGGGTTTCTATTTCCACCCAGCTTCTTATCTATTTTCATGGCTGTCCCATTAACCTCAGTTATCAGAGAATCTAGAAATAGTGAAGTAATTCACTAACTTAGTAGTCTGAAGTTCAAAGGGCAATTGTTTTATGTAAGTGTTTTACAAGATCACATCCTTCCAAACAAATAGTTTAGTAAATCTGTCCAGTTTAAGTGTGTTATGATTAGGCTGGATTAATCTCCTTCTGTTAAAAGAAAAATACAGAATTCTATGCTGCAGCCAAAGGGAACTGGCTAATGTCCATTAGGAATCAACAAAATAGTTGCTTGGTTCTAGGCTGACATTTTGTTTCTTAACCTCAGAGTTTTTAATGAAATTGGTATGAAACTCCCAGAGTATGTATGTGTGTGTGTGCTTGCCTAGGAGGAGGAGTCTGAATGTGGCCTTGGAGGTTCATGAAGAGATCAAGACAAGTCACCAAAGATCACAATAATAATTAAGAATTACATTGTGTTTATAATTTTGAGGCCCTATTTTAAGTGGTTCATAATTATTAATTCATTTTGTGCTCACAAAAACGTTGTGAGGTAGTTGTGATTATTATTCCCATTTTATAGATGAGTATTATGAAACACAGAAAAGTGACTTGCCTGTCGTAAAATTTGTCATAGAAACTAAAATGGCCAGCTTCAAATTCATTTTCAATTAGTATGCTGCCTCTTGCATAATGATGTGGACAAAGAAGAATTCAAATGGCTTTTCATTATCCTTAAAACTGCATTCTTTTTTCAAAAACATTTATTTTGGTAAAACAAATAAATTACCTGCGAGGTAATTTATTTAAGCTCACCTGCTACCTGCGAGGGTACCCATGAGCTTAAATTACAAATTTAACATCTTCACAATTTTTCAGTGTATAATTCAGTGGTGTAAATAACTGCTTTCTTTTTAAATCTATTCTTTCTCTCCTCCAGCTTTATTGAGGAATAATTGACAAATAAAAAATGTATATATTTAGGGTGCACAATCTTTACCCAAGTAGTGTAAGCAAAGGCTACCAATTAAGGAAACAGCAATGTGTACTCCTCCTGAGTATGGCTCAATGGGGAAGCCCCCCAGTCAATCTTGGGAAGCTCTGCTCTCAATCCAAGCAGGAGAACACGTGTATCTGACTCCAGGGCCTCATGCTGTCAGCCCCAGAGATGATAATAGAGGCCACTGAGAGGGAGGCTGCTGGAGCAGGTGCAGCAGATATAGGTTGACTCTTGACAGTTCTCTGGGGATCTTTTGTATGACTCTCTCAGAACAAGGAGCAGAGTACATGCTGATAGTTTAGAAGCTTACCAGAGAAATGCTAAAGTGACATCCATGGGAAGGGGAGCCCAACCCCCCAGGACTTCTCTGAGGCCAGGTCAGTGTGTGAGTAGCTCTCTCTCTTACTAGAACCCAAGAAGATGTTAAAGAAGTAATTTCCGCCCTAACCAGTTTGGCTCAGTGGATAGAGCATCGGCCTGCAGACTGAAGGGTCCCAGGTTTGATTCTGGTCAAGGGCATGTACCTTGGTTTGGGGCACATTCCCAGTAGGGGGTGTGCAGGAGGCAGCTGATTGATGTTTCTCTCTCATCGGTGTTTCTAACTCTCTATCCCTTCCCTTCCTTTCTGTAAAAAATCAATAAAAAATATATTTTCAAAAAAGAAGTAATTTCCAACCAGTGTGCTGCGGCACACCAGTGTGCCACAAGAATTTTTAAAACATGCAATACCCGACTATTTAGTCAGGGTTACTGACCTCTTTCCCTTAGGTTGTCAAATAAAAACAAGATGACAACAGCGAACACCATAGCTGTCCAGTGTAAATGAATAAAAAGCATACCTACTGTTTTGTCAGATTGGCAAAAAAATATATTTTTTGGTGATGCCACAGAATTTTAATAATTAGTTTATGTGTGCTATGAGATGAAAAACTTTGAAAATCACTACATTAGACTCCTGCCACTTTTAGGACAGCAGATTGACAAGAAACTAATTGGGGAAGCAAAGGCAGTTTTTCTGGACACCCAGGATGCTGGATAAACTCTTCCATCTGAACTCAATCTTGGGAGGACCCACATGCTAAGAGTTGCCCTGATTCTGAACCTCCAGTTGGTGAGGCCCATATGTCCTTGACATCATTAGACTATGGCTGCTGACATCATTAGATGCTCTTTGCCTTTTTGAGTCATGCCTATAAGCATAGCATGCATTCTATTTGTGTGTTTTAAAATGTTTTTATTGTTGACAGTATTACACATGTCTACCATTTTCTCCCTTTTTGCCTCCCTCCACCAACCCCCCATCCCAGGTTTTCTCCCTGCTATTTATTGTCTGTGTCCATGGATTTGCATATATGCATATATGTTCTTTGGTTAATCTCTTCCTGTCCCCTCTCCCTCAACCCACTTCCCCAAAGACCTGTTATTCTGTTCCATGCATCCATATTCTGGCCCTATTCTGTTCATCAGATTATTTTGTTCTTTAGATTTCATTTATAAGTGAGATCATGCAATATTTGTCTTTCTCTAACTGGCTTATTTCGCTTAGCATAATACTCTTCAGGTCCATCCATGCTGTCTCAAATGGTGAGAAATCCTTCTTTTTTTACAGCTGAATAGTATTCCATGGTGTAACTGTACCGTAGCATTTTTATTCACTCTACTGATGGGCACTTGGACTGTTTCCAGGTCTTGTAAATTATGCTGCTATGAATATAGGGGTGCATATATTCTTTCTGATTGGTGTTTCTGATTTCTTAGGATCTATTCCTAGAAGTGAGATCACTGGGTCAAATGGGAGTTAGGAAACTCCATACTGTTTTCCACAGTGACTGCACCAGTCTGTATTTCCACCACTAGTGCACCAAGGTTCCCTTTTCTCCACATCCTCACCAGGACTTGTCATTTGTTGATTTGTTGATGGTAGCCATTCTGATACCTTATTGTCATTTTGATTTCATCTCTGGGATGGTTAGTGACTTTTAGCAATTTTTTTTGTATGTCTCTCGGCCTGCGATATGTCCTCTTGGAGAAGTGTCCATTCAGGTGCTTTGCCCATTTTTTAGTTGGATTGTCTTCCTGGTGTTGACGCATTCTATTTGTGTCGAATCTTTTAGTTTTGATGCTTGTTGCTTGTTTGTTACTTTATAAAGAATTTCTTTCATGCAGGTACCTAAAAAAATAGTTAAAGGAGCTGTTGACCACAGAACTTAGAGTTAACACAAACACATTGTGATAATTTGCTGCCTACCAATGATTTTTGTCTGCCATTTGCTATATTGGGGAAGGGTTGGAGAGGGGAAAAAAACTCTGATGATTCATCCAAAATTCAATAGTCAGTAATTGTACCAAAACAAATGCAAGGAGAGATATTTTCTACCCCTTTCTTTGCACCCTTGTGTCCCCACTGGGAAGTGTTTTTCCTGAGAGCATAATGTATCCTATGCCTTTAAGAGAAAGGGAAAAAATAATGTGTAATAAGCTAGAGTTACACACATCTAGGATGTCATTCTCAATTGTTAATTCAAGCAGGAGGCTTATCTAGCTTTTTGTCTAATCGAATGAAGGCATTTGATACCTTGTCTATATTCAAATTGATTTCCTCTTACAAAATAACAAGTGCAAATGACTGCTCAACATGGATTGATTCGTGCTATACCCTAGAGGCCACTGACTTAAGATCCCAGCTGTTGAGAATCTCAAAAAAGATTTTGGTCCATTGTCCTGCAGTAGAATCACAGTGGGGAGATAAAGGAGCACAGGAGTTTGCTCCACTCCTGGCCTATACAAGCAAGAGTTATACCCTGTTTGTGCTGTGATATGTGTTGCCAGAAGCCAAACTGAACCTGTGCTAATAGGGCTTTTTGTTATCGTGCTTCCATGCCTACATCATCTCCTCTTATGCCCAACCAGTTCCTTCTCCTCTTCTCCTTTCTTTGATTTTCCTCTGCTTTCTCATTTTCTCCTCTCAATTTCTTCTTTTCCCTTGCCTTTTCATTAACATTTCAAATTATCCCTGTCATTGTAATGACAATATTTAATTTGCATTTCCCTAATGAATAACAATGTTGAACATATAACCATGTCTTATTTACCATTCTTATATCTTCTCTGCACATGCTTTAATAAGGTTATTTACTTCCTTTAGGTGGAATTTTAGAGTTCTCTCTCTTCTCTACACACACACACACACACACACACACACACACACACACACACACACACAATACAAATCCCTTGGCAAATATCCTATATAATAAAAGGCTAATATGCATATCGACTGAACGGCAGAATGACCCGTCGCTATGATGTGCACTGACCACCAGGGGCCAGATGCTCGATGCAGGAGCTACCCCCAGGTGATCAGTGCACTCCCACAGGGGAAGTGCTGCTCAGCCAGAAGCCAGGCTCATGGCTGGCGAGCGCAGCAGAGGTGGCAGGAGCCTCTCCTGCCTCCGAGGCAGTGCTAAGGACCCCTCAAGGGAAGTCTGAGGGGTCTCGGACTGTGAGAGGGCACAGGCCAGGCTGAGGGACCTGCCCTCAGTGCATAAATGTCATGCACCAGGCCTCTAGTTTGATTTATAATTCTTTTTCTCATTCTGTGGCTTATCTCTTATTTTTCTTAACATTTTATTTTCAAAAAC
>NW_005365070.1:508458-542729 GCF_000412655.1 Myotis brandtii
TATCTGAAACTCTGCGTAAATAAGGACCCAATAATTTTCTCCTATATTTCCTCATACATGTTTTATGTTTTACATTCCTTTCAATGATCTATTTTGAGTTAATTTTTGTGTACATTTCAATGTAGGGATAAAGGTTTATATTTTTGCGTATGGATATCCAATTTTCCAGCACCATTTCTTGAAAAGTCTATCATTTCTCTACTGTATTGCCTTTGTAGTTCTGTCAAAAATCTATTTCTTGATTCTTTATTCTGTTTCATTGGTCTATTTGTCTATCTTTACACCAGTACCACACTGCTTTTATCACTATAGCTTTATAGTAAGACCCTAAAACAGGAAGTGTTTAACCCTTCAACTTTGTTCTTTTTAAAAGTTATTTTGACTATTCTAGGTCTTGTATATACATGTCATGTGAATTGTAAAGCAACTTGTCAAAATGTACAAAAAGCCTGGTGGGAGTTTGAGTGGGATTCCATTAAATCCACAGGTAAGTTTTGAGAAATTTCACATCTTTACAAAATTGAGTCTCCTAACTTATGAACACGACATAACTCTCCATGTATTTAGGTCTTCTTTAATTACTTTCAGCAATGTTCTGTAATTCCAGTGTCATATTTATCCCCAAGTATTTCATATATTTATGCTCTTACACAGACAATAGTGAAGGCCTGGGGAGGGGGTGGTGATTGAGACAAAATATGTGAGAGTTGGAAGAAATTAATGTAGACATGTGGTTAGGGCCAGATCATAGGGGGCTTAGAATTCCAGGTAAAATTATTGTTATTATAGACAATTAAAAGTTCTTTTAACAGAAAAGTGACAAAACCTACAGGTATTTAAATGGATGTTTCAAATATAGTTATCTTAGATCCAATCTTACCTGCCTTGTAGGAAATACAGCTCTGTTTTTCTTATCACAGTATCTCTTGCCATTTGATGAGAGACAGTAGAATGGACAGGGCCTCTAGAGTCAGACAGACTTCCTTTTAATCATATACTTCACAAAGTGTTCCCCCACTGATATTTCAAATACCCAACTGGCACCATACATAATTATTACAATGTTAGTGTCTATATTCCCTACACTGTACTTTACATTCCCATGCCTATTTTGTAACTACCAAACTGTACTTCTTAATCCCTTCACCTTTTTCATTCAGTCCCCCAGTCTCCCTCCCCTCTGGCAACCATCAGTCTGTTTCCTTTATAAGTCTTTTTCTGTTTTGTTTGTTCATTTATTTTGTTCTCTGGATTCCACATATAAGTGAATTCCTATGGCATTTGTCTTTCTCCAACTGACTTATTTCACTTAGCATAATAGCCTCTAGGTCCATCCATGCTGTCGCAAATGTTAAGATTTCATTCACTTTTATGGCTGAGTAATATTCCATTGTATACTTGTAAACTTCTTTATCCACTCATCTATTAATGGCACTTGGGTTGCTTTTATATCTTGGCTATCTATATATAAAAGCCAAGTGACCAGAATGCCAGAACGACCGGAACAACTGTGACTATGATGCACACTGCAGCCGGCCAATGGGCCTGATGGGGGGGCCACTCCCCTCAGCTGACCCAGGCCGGATTGGGGGTGGGACTGGCTGGCCAACCTCTCACGTCCCCTCCCCCCTGCCGGCCCTTCCTGATCGGCCCCCATTGAGGTGGGCCGGCTGGACCCCACCCATACACGAATTTGTGCACCGGGCCTCTAGTTATTAATAATGGTGCAATGAACATAGGGGTGCATATATTTTTTGAATTAGAGTTTAAAGTTTATTTGGCTGGTTCATAAGCCAAATCCACTTTTAAGACATACAGATGGCCAATAGACATACAAAAATATGTTCACCATCACTAATCATTGGAGAAATGCAAATTAAAACCACAATGAGCTATCACCTCACACCTGTCAGAATGGGTATCATCAATAAACCAACAAACAACAATTGTTGCTGAGGATGTGGAGTAAAGGGAACCCTCATGTACTGTTGAAGGGAATGCAGATTGCTGCAGACAGAATTCCTTTAAAATCTGCCTCTACCACTTACTCATGGTGTGTTTTGGCTTAGCCTTGATTTCCTCATCTGTAAAGTCATCTTGTGAAGATTCAGGAAGATAATCTATGCAATGTATTTGGCACGGGTTAAGCACAACATACATGTTGGACAATATTACTGTTATTAGGGCAAATTATGGGGACATCCTACTGCTATTCTCTTTCTCCAGGGAGTTGCCTGCTTCTCAGCCAGAAACAATGATTCTCTTTTCTCAGAAATTTTACATGCTTGGAGGCAGCAATAGTACAGATCCTTTTAACTGTTATATTAAATGCATCTTAAACATATCACATCATACCCCACATGTAGAATTGGGGTGAAGATAGAAAAATTATTGCTGAAAGCTCAACTACTACTGTGTTACCTCACAAAATGGAGTCATGATGCCACCATTCTAAGCTTTTTTCATGTGTCTATTTCCAGAAAGCTTGTAGGAGACTCACGCCATGCTGGCCAGCAATATTGCTCCTACCTCAGCATACACAGACATGCCCAAACTGAAAAAGTTAGATATTATACAATCTTGAGTAATTTTTGATAGTTGAATAAAAAAAGTACTCTCCTGTAGATGATCTGTGTACTCTGCAGTTGAGATTTCAAAGTAAGAATCACTAGTGTCTTGCTTCTATATTAGTGACAGAAAAGGAAGATGGTTTATCTTTGCATCTAGTAGGACATTAAAGACATTAAACAGTCTGCTAATTAACTTTTGCCCATCACCACATTTTATGTAATTTTGCCAAGGACTGAGCTATAAAATAATTATTGTGGGTACACACAGCACTTTAAGTGATCATCTTGTATAATGATTTACTTAGCAGATTGCCTTTAACTAAAATAAAATTACCCATCAGGCTTTGTTTCAAGACCTTGGACATCAAATAGGAATTTTTAAGCAATTAGAATGGTAGCACCTCTTACTTGTGAGATCCCCAAAACAATAAGTTGATATTTAAACTATATAATTCAGTAGTGGCTGAGGTAACAATTTGCTGTGTATTTCTTGTAACACAACATCAGATTTTCCATTTAGAAAATTTTTGTTGTGCTAGGATATCTTCACTATTTCTATTCCTGGTGTGGATTCTAAATCCTCAAATATTATTTACTGAAAGAATTAAGAGGTCTTTGGCTGTAAATCCATTTTCAGTACCAAAATTATTAGAAACTGGGTTTTGAGAAGTAAGTCATAAAAAAACCCAGACTCACCTTTTAGTTAAAAAAAGGACACCAAAAAACAAACAAACAAACAAACAAACAAAAAATGCCTCCTAATAGTAAGGGAATGGAGAAATCGCAGAATAAAGTCTTTAATCCTGGATGACATTTCTCATGCATGGACCAGTAGTTTCAAGAACTGTTACAGAAAATAGAACATAGAAATAATGGCAACTTTCTATTTTGTTTTTATGAGGCCATGTTGTTCTCATTTGTTCTTTTTTCCCATCCTCAAAAATTCCTTGGGTATGAGCTTCTTAGCCAGAACTGGCTACAAAATTTCTGGAGCCCAGTGCACATGAAAATGTGATAGCCCTTGTTCAAAAATTAAGAATTTCAAGATGGCAGCAGGAGAGTATTCAACCAATTACAGGGCCCCTCTAAGTGTGAAGCCCTAAATGACTATACACGTCACAGACCCATAAAGCTGGCCCTGTTCCTAGATTTTAAAATCCCAGAGTGGGAAACTTTGCATATAAAATGTCACCTTTATGTTGAGTCAATGGTCCAATGATCTTCAACATTTTGCAGTAACTAAGATTTCTGTTACCTTTTTCATCTCCTGTCCTCTTTTTTTTTTAAAAAAAATTATTTATTTTTTATTTCAAAGAGGAAGGGAGAGGGAGAGATAGAAACATCAATGATGAGAGAGGATCATTGATCAGCTGTCTCCTGCATGTCCACACTGGGGATCGATCTTGCCACCTGGGCATATGCCCTGACTGGGAAGCAAACTCTGACCTCCTGGTTCATAGGTTGACTCTCAATCACTGAACCACACTGGCTGGGATCGTGTCCTTTTCTTAATGACTCTTACACTATATCTTGAAAAGAACAATATGTTTATTTTGGTACTGTAAAAATCTCTATACTTTGCTTCCTTTCAGATTTTGTCTTTGATCCTCGTATTTAAGTATTTAAAAACCTTGCTGAAATATGCATTGAACTTTGATGATAAAACCCCCACTCCACAGGTGTTCACTCTCATTGGGACTTCTCTTTATCCTAGTTTTAAGGTTTGTGCTAAATAATTTGACATTAGAATGCATGTAGGTTTTCTCTGTCTTTCTAATCAAGAAATATATAAAATTCTTCTTTGTTTATGATTATAAGTTTTTTTAAAATTGAATCTTAGGGCTACTTTTCTCAATTTTAACCTAGGTACTTCCTTTTCATATTAATCCTATCTCCATACATAGCGTTATTTTCTTTAGTTGTTACAGCCCCAAGCTTTTTCATCAATTACTCAGTAATTGGATTGAGCATCTGCTACACTTTTGATCTAACAAATTGGCTTAGTTGAAAATCTTCAACTAAGATCGTGCGCTTGAAACAGGTTTTTCAGCATTGGTGTATTCACTTGCAGAAGATTCAGATTGCAGTGTTTATAGAAAAAAATAGGAGTGTTCCTGATTTCCCTACTGATGTGTTTCTTAATTGACCTTTTCTTTTATAGATTTGTTTATAACTTTATTTTATTTATTATTTTCTACCCTTTTGCTATTTCCATAAACACTGCCCCAACATGTATCGTAATATCCCTAAAACTTTTTTTAAAATATATTGTATTGACTTTTTACAGAGAGGAAGGGAGAGGGATAGAGATTTAGAAACATCAATGAGAGAGTAACATCGACCAGCTTTCCTCCTGCACACTCCCTACTGGGGATGTGCCCGCAACCAAGGTACATGCCCTTGACCAGAATCGAACCTGGGACCTTTCAGTCCGCAGGCCGACGCTCTATCCACTGAGCCAAACCGTTTAGGGCAAAACTTTTTTTTTATTAAGTCTTATTCATAGAAGTGTCTAGTACAAAGCTACACATGTAAAGATTTCTCTGGGGAGATATCTTTTAAGGTATACTTAAATTATGCAGTAATGTTCTCAAGAAAGGCCATTTATGGGAGCACTACTTATAAGAAAATCAGATTTTCTTGTCCTTCTTTGACTTCATAGCAAAGAACACAGATTCCACCTTTGCTCTAACTCAGGGGTCCTCAAACTATGGCCCGTGGGCCACATGCAAATACAAATATTGTATTTGTTCCCGTTTTGTTTTTTTACTTCAAAATAAGATATGTGCAGTGTGCATAGGAATTTGTTCATAGTTTTTTTTTTTAAACTATAGTCCGGCCCTCCAACTGTCGAGGGACAGTGAACTGGCCCCCTGTTTAAAAAGTTTGAGGACCCCTGCTCTAACTCTTAGACCACACTCTTTACTACTGAAGACTTAATCATTACTCTAAAGTAGAATGTTACTCATTGGTATTTCTGAGATGAACTCCATCACGTTCACTTCCCAACACCACTTTTCTCCTTACCAACAGAAGAAACTCTCACTTATGGTAGAACTCAGGCTGCAGGTCACAAATGTGGAAAACAAAGCACAGCAGAAATAGTGAGGTCTGTAAATAAATCACCCTAGGGTTAGGGCTCCCTGTCAATGCTATATAGCCATAATTCACTACTTACCAAACTCTATAAGACACTCAACCTCTTTTGCTTCTTTGCTGATTGTCAACTCAGCTCAGATTCTGTGAGGTTCACCATATTTTTGGAAAGCAAGTGGGTCACAACAATCATAAAGCAAGTCCAACACTCTTTTTTTAAATTTCTGTATTGATTAAGTTATTACATATATGTCTTTATCCTAACATTACCCCCCATCCCCCCTTATAAAGCTCAAAGCATATTTGGCAGAAGGCATACATATGTGTGATATGATATCAAAGAAGCAAGGATCCTAAGCTGTCTGGTGAAGGTAGTTCCTCCCCCCACCTTTTTGCATTACTCCACCTGCTAAGCTCAATGCTTGAGGTAAACTTATAGGTGAAGATTGATTACAGAGGAATTCTACCCATCTAATTGATAGCAGGGTAGTCATTGAAGATTAGGGAATTTCAAATAGGTATGGGAGATTATGGAAATTGTTGACTACTCTACTTTCAGGCAAAGCTATTGGAAGATAATTCTTACAACTCTGAGATGTGGCATTTATGGTTTTACCTAATGCAATTTGTGTGATAAGCAGTCTGAAAGGGCTCCCAAGCTTAGCCCAACACCTGTTGCTGACCATCCAGTAGAGCAGAGATGTATCCATGGTGATCTTCCTGTTTCAGCCAGAATAAAGATTCCTATGGGGCTTAATAGCTTAGCATATTTCTAGCATCCTTAATAAATTAATTACTGAATCACATAGGGGGGGAATCTGAAATCTCCTTTCAGAGATGGTGAAGGTAATAATATTTGCTATATTATGTCAGTAGGGGGTACATAGTAAGAAGAGATTCAAATTGGAGGTTATTAAAACACCTCTATTCTTTGACGTGTCTATTTTCTCCATTCTTTAATCATGTAAATGACCAATAAACAACCTTCCCAGGGGGGTGGGGTATGTGATTGATTGCACATTACAGATGATGAGAAGGATGCTATACTGAGTGAGACAAATAGTAAAATAAGCAAATTTTATGGAAAGGCATTTTTTCATTTAATGTCCTGTTAGTTTGGGAACATTTGAGGGAGAGGGGAGGAAGGACAAATGTGACAATTTAGAGAACATCTGTAGCTGAGTATGGGTGTGTGTAGGCCAGGGATTTGATTATTTAAAGCATAATAAGTAATACATTAAATCATTCTCTCCTTCCCTTTCTCATCTATTCTAAAATGTACCTAGATGAGGCAACAAAAATAGTACTGGTTTTGAGGTTGAGAGAGAGAGAGAGAGACTATAAGCAGTGGTTCTCAACCTTCTGGCCCTTTAAATACAGTTCCTCATGTTATGACCCAACCATAACATTATTTTCATTGCTACTTCATAACTGTAATGTTGCTACTGTTATGAATCGTAATGTAAATATCTGATATGCAGGATGTTCTTAGGCGACCCCTGTGAAAGGGTCGTTCGACCGCCAAAGGGGTCACGACCCACAGGTTGAGAACCGCTGCTCTAAAGGATGCCACTGCAAATCCTATATAATAAAACCCTAATATGCAAATCGACCAAATGGCAGAACGACTGGTTGCTATGATGTGCACTGACCACCAGGGGGCAGACGCTCAACGCAGGAGTTGCCCCCTGGTGGTCAGTGTGCTCCCACAGGGGGAGTGCTGCTCAGCCAGAAGCCAGACTCACGGCTGGCTAGCGCAGCGGCAGTGGCAGGAGCCTCTCCCACCTCAGCGGCACCGGGCCTCTAGTCTATATATAATTGCCATCTTGAAAATCAGAGAGGCTGTGACCCAGAGAAGGGAACAGAGGACTTTGTATTGGGGGTAGTCACATGATAAGTCAAGGATGGCTGTGGAGAGCAATGGGCAATGGTCATGGAAGGGAAGCCCAGAATGATGGAATGCTGACATGGTAGAAGTCCCAGAAATGTATTAGAGCCACAGTGAAATAAAATAGCTATCTATATCCATGGCTGATAAAGAAGAAGCCAGAGGCTTTTTGGAAGGGCTTTAGATTCCAAGATAACAAAATGATTTGATGATTTAACATGATCCATTCTAATCAGAGCCTATAGATCAAATGGAAGCTGTGGTTCCCAATCCCGGAGTTTTGTTTTTTATTATTTAATAGCTATAGATGGGAATCAGAAATACAGGTTTTAAGGTCTTTAGCAGATTCTGGTACTTGACCAGTCTTGGCAACCACCATTTTAGACAGAAGTAATGGCCAAAATGACCTGAATTTTACCTAAGCTACATTATCCCCATGTTTTGAAAAAAGTGATACTCCATAATCAATACAGATTTTCGAGGTAATTATTATTTTTTAATATGCTATCTTTTAGCAGACAGGCCCCTTTCATTTTTTTAAAGCATAACTTTAAGACCTATAGCCCTGGCTGGGTAGCTCAGTTGGTTAGAGTGTCGTCCTGATACACCAAGGTTGCAGGTTCGATTCCAGGTTAGGGCATATACAATAAGCAATCAATGAATGTATAAATAAGTAGAACAAGAAAATCTCTCTCTCTCTCTCTCTCTCTCTCTCTTCTCTAATTTAAAAAATTAAAAATACTTTAAAATAAAGACCCTATATCTTAACAAGTACCCAGTAGATCTACTTCTGTTTGGTGATAGAACACTCAAATATTCAGTATTATTTTTGCCTATGTGTTTGTTTTTTTGTTTTGTTTTGTTTTTTTGCTTGGCTGTTGGTGGTGGGAGGTTTTTTGCTTGTTTTGTTTTCCTTGTTTTTTTGGCTTGTTTGCTTAGCAGGGGAAAAGATCAGTTTTGAATAGTTAATCCCCCATCCCTTGAGTTCAGAAGGAATAGGAAACAGTGTATGTGTTCATATAAACAGATTAAAATTATGACAAATACAAGTAAATATACTGGCAGCTTCCATTTACAATAGCTAAAAGGTGGGAGCAACTAAAAGGTGGAAGCAACCCAAATGTCCATCAGTGGGAGAATGGATAGTCAAACTGTGGTAAATACACACAATGGATTTGTATGCAGCCTTAAATATGAAGAAAATCCTGTCACATGCTACAACGTGAATGAACCTTGAGGAGATTATGCTAAATAAAGTTAGTCATAAAAATACAAATACTGCCCTAACCAGTTTGGCTCAGTGGATAGAGCATCGGCCTGCGGACTCAAGGATCCCGGGTTCGATTCCAGTCAAGGGCATGTACCTTGGTTGCGGGCACATCCCCAGTGGGGAGTGTGCAGGAGGCAGCTGATCGATGTTTCTCTCTCATTGATATTTCTAGCTTTCTATCCCTCTCCCTTCCTCTCTGTAAAAAATCAATAAAATATAGAAGAAAAAATACAAATACTGTATGATTCCAGTTAGATGAAATACTTAGAGTAGTCAAATTCATAGAAACAGAGATTATAATGGTGGTTGCCATTATAATGGAGGGGAGAGGAAAAATGGAAGTTGTTTTTTAATGGGTATACAGTTTCAAAATGAGAAATATTCCGGAGATCTGTCTCACAATAATGAGAATATACTTAACACTATGAAACTTAAAAATTATTAAGTTGGTAGATTTTATTTCATGAAAGGTTTTTTTAAACCACAGTTTCAAAAAGAAAGCATTGGTCATCTCTCACCACCATCAAGCCATACAGAACTTTCTTTTCCAAGTATATAATAATTTTGAACTCCAGCATACATTTTTCTGAGCTTCCAATAAGTTGTTTGAAAATAGTCCAGAATTCTGTAAGTTATTAAACTTATAAACTCTTCTTTTCAGTTTTTTCTTGACATACACAGTTTTTCCATGGTCCCCCTTTCCAAATATTGAGTGCACAAAGAATTTATTTATTTTTTTGTTTGCCTTTTCTGAATTTCATTGGGTCATGATCACTGTGAAAAAGGAAGTACCTGTGGGAAATGCAAACTTCTTGCTCTTCCTTACTTTAATCCCACATAGCCTACTTCTAGCTTATATGCAGAAATAATACTTCTGTATTCCTGGCATGTACATCTCCCAGGTAATCATGATGCTATCACCCCCTCCTTGACTATCCCCTTGCTGATACTTATTCAAAGTCATGTCCAATTCAATTTTCTTTATAAGAAGTCTTTGTAATCCATTTCTTATTTAATCATGCCATTGCACTTTTCAGAAATCCCTTTAATTTGTTTTATCTTTTTGGATCTGAAGATCCCTAAACAATTTATTTGCTGTATTATAGGTGGAAGTGGATTCTGTAAAATTATCCAGAAATGAATTTGTGAGTGAAATAATATTCTTTTTCATAAGGAAATTTTGGTTATTGTAGAGTCCAGAGGACATTGGCCATTTACAGTATGCGCCTAATAAAAGTTGTGGACTCTTCTTAATAACATTTTGAACTGTTGCTATCTGTTGAATGAGAAAATACACAGTGACACAGTGAATGTAATAACAATTTTATCGATAACAACATCTAGATACATTTGAAGAATAAAACCATCCTATATAATAAAGAGTGAATATGCAAATTGACTGTCACTCTGCCACAAAGATGGTGGCGCCCATAGCGGAGGCGGGGGTTTCCGTAACACAAGATGGTTGTGCCCACAGTGGAGACTGAGTTCCCGGAACAAGCCTTAACAAGCAATCAGCAGGGACCTGAGGCTGCGCCCTCCCCCCGCCCCCATGGGGCTTGACAGGAGACCTCAGGCCATGCCCCCTGCCTGGCGGGGCTTGACTGGAGACCTCAAGGTGGGCCCCCCCCCCCCCCAGTGCTGGGCCAAGGGACCTCAGGCTGCTCCCCTTGCCCCAGGCTGGGGGACCTCAGGCCATGCCCCTCTCCCAGTGGGGTTTAATGGGGGACCTCAGGCCATGCTCCCCACCTGGCAGGGTTTGACGGGGGACCTCAAGGTGCATCCCCCACCCCGGCCCAGCCTGGGGGACCTCAGGCCACTCCCCCCCACCCCAGGGCCGGTCCAGGGGACTTGAGGCTGTGCCCCCCACCTGGCAGCAGGACAAGGGTGGGACCGGCCAGGTCTGGATCTAGCTCAAAGGGGGGTGGCGGCCGGGTCTGGGTGTCACGCAATTTTGAGGTACATGTGGGTGGGCGGGGACTTGACTCTGGGTCCCGTGGTGCACCCCAGACCCTGACAGGAGGAAGATTTTCATATACATTTTACTAATTTTCTTTCATCTCTGACACTTAGATGAAAGGGCAAATAGCTATATTAAAATATTTCCTCTAATTAATTCCCTTTTAATGTGCACAAATCTTGTGCACTGGGCCACTAGTATAAATATGATGTACTATTTATCCAGAAAACTTTTATTAGTCATGTAACTTTAGGCAACTTCTCCAACACCATCAAGAGATCTGTGGTCAGAAATTTAGCAAAACTGTTATTTAGACTAATCCCTGGTTACAAGTAAATTATACATAAGTAACTCCAGAGAGAGGGTGATGTAACCCATCCTAAACACCTCCAGCAAAGGAAAGTCCATAGGCTTACACTTCCCATTCCACAAGCTATTCTGGCAGCACTTAACAACTTCATTCTAAGCTCCCTGCCTGCCTCACACATCCAAAGGCAGTAACTCAAGGCAGTTTTTATTTTATTTTTCCAGCCCTGCTGTTCCCTGAGTCAATATATGCAATCATTTCCGGGGACGGCCTCTGTTCCCCACCCTAATGCTTCAGAGGTGAACAGCAGGGAGCCAGTTATAGGGATATGGATTAAGAGACACCAGGTCTCACATCAAATGTCATTTATTGTCATTTTGCCTGTTGATCTTGGACAAGTTGCTTAAGTTCTCTGAGTTTTATTTCCAATTAATTTCAGAGACAGAGGAAGAGAAAGAGAGAGAGAGACAGAAAGAGAGAGAGAGAGAGACAGAAAGAGAGAGAGAGAGAGAGAGAGAGAGAGAGAGAGAGAGAGAGAATGATATGAGAGAAACATCTATCGGTTGCCTCCTGTGCGTGCCTTGACTGAGGATCAAACCCTCAACCTGGCTATATGCCCTGACCAGGAAGGGAACCCTCAAACTTTTCATTGGTGCATGGATAATACTGCAACCAACTGAGCCACACTGGCCAAGGCTCTCTGAGTTTTTATAACCTTGTTCAGTAAATGGAGGTAGAAGTAGAAGTAGTTGACATTATGCTGTGGAGCTTAGGTAATTAAAATTCTGGCTCTGAACTTATGTTTTCTAAAGGCTGAAAACCTGATAAATAATTGTCCTCTTTAAAATTATTAATAAAGTTATTAAAGAAATTGTGCTTAATGCTGACCCTTTGATGGATAGCTATACCAAGACTAAAACTAATGTGTGTAGCTATTTAATTATGATTATAGTCTTTATGGAACGTTAGTATTCACAGGGATTTTCTGTATTAAAATATTTTATTTTTAAAATATTGTATTTTTTGTAAAGAAAAATATAGCTGGTAGTAGAGTATCATGAAAATAGCACTAAACATAAATGAGTGATATCAGCTATTGACTGATTTTATGATCTTAGATAACACTTAACTTGTCAGAGCCTGTTTCTTCATCTATAAAATGAGGTGATGGAGTAGCAGATTTAAAAAGCTCTAACAACTCTGCTTTCTCAGATTCTGTTTGCAGATCACATTGCAGTCAATTGAGACAAATTACATTATTTTAGAAAACATATGTTTAACATATAATTTGTGACAAAAATGATATAACCATAGTAGGCTAGTAAGTCTCCAAACAGCTATTTTAGACTTACCAACTATGAACTCATGATTTGCAAAATGATAAATGCTGGAAAATTTTAAAAATCTGAGCCAATACTTTGAAGGTCTCTAACATCATTCTCCACCTAAAGGAACTAAGGAAACAGAGAAATAGCTAATTCCAGGGATAGAACAAGGAAAGTACAAGATAAGCCTGGGACATCTTGTTATATCAGAAAGCAATGCAGTGCTAAAAAAAAATAATGGGGTATGTCACAGGACACAGGAACTAACTTGAAGGTATGTTCACTGGCCAAATCTAGGACAATTTGAGCATCATTATAATTAAGTAATAATTATAAACCCTTGTGGGAAAGTAGAAAATTATGAGGTCATATCAATAATAAATAACTAGGGAGAAACAAAAAATTCTTGCCTATCGTCCAATGATGAATGCTAACTAGTAAATGAAGAGGAATTGTTGTAGTTGAAAGGTCAGTATTTTGTAGGCAAAATAAAGGTTGGATAAAATAAAAATCATTGGATGTTAAATCTTGGTGGAATTCTAATGAGGAGCAGGATATTTACATGAAGTTACTGTCTTCCTATAGACTGCTTATTAGTTGCAAGGGGGGAGTAATTATATAGGAGAGAAATTGGACAACTATTTGTCCAGGTGACCAACATTAACATCATTAATCATGAACATATGAACATTGTGTACCTTCAGATGTACTACTCTGAGATCACAACACTTATGTAATATTCCAGCCTAGAATGTATAGCCTGAATATGATCATGAGATAGACTAACCCCCCAAAAAGGAACATTGGAAATGTCAATATCTTTTTGTTTAAAAAAATGAAGTAAGCCCTAGACAGTTTTGTTCAGTGGATAGAGCATCTGCCTGCAGACTGAAGGGTCTTGGATTTAATTCTGGTCAAGGGCACATGCCTGGGTTGCGGGCTTGATCCCAAGTAGGGGGTTTGCAGAAGGCAACTGATCAATGATTCTCTTTCATTATTGATGTTTCTATCTCTCTCTCCCTCTCCCTTCCTCTCTGAAATCAATAAAATATATTTTGGAGGGCTGGTAAATGATTTTTCTTTACCAAAAATACCAGGGCTGGTAAATGATTTTAACCATAATAAGATTCCACTGCACACCCAGTAAGTTAAAAAGTCTGACCATATGAAATGTTAGTGAGAATGTAGGAGAATTGGAACACTAACATGCTGCTGGTAGCAATTTAAAAAGGTGCAACCTTAGAAAATATTTTGACATTTAGTTAAAAAGTCAAATCTGAACTTATTATATTATCCATCCACTCAACTCGTAGGTATTTACCTGAGAAAAGTGAAAACATATTTCCACACAAAGACTTTATAAGAATGTTTATAGAAGCTCTGTTTGTATGGCCCACACCTGGAAACTACCCTAATATCCATCAGGAGGTAAATGGTTAAATAAATTGTGGCAAAACACTACAAAATAATTAAATACTGATACATGCAACAACTTAGATAATCTCAAAATAATTATGTTGAACAAAAGAACGCAGACAAATGAAAGCACACATTGCATGAATATCCTATATAATAAAGGGGTAATATGCAAATTGACCATCATGCCCTCACACAATATGGCCACCCCATGTGGGCACAACATGGCTGCCACAAGATGGCATAAGGGGAGGGCAGTTGTGGGCTATCAGGCCAGCAAGGGAGGTCAGTTGTGGGGACCAGGCCTGCAGGGAAGGGAGGGCAGTTGGGGGCGATCGGGCCAGCAGGGGAGTAGTTTGGCTTTGGTCAGGCTGACGGGGGAGTGGTTAGGGGGTGATCAGGCTGTCAGGCAGAAGCGGTTAGGGGCAATCAGGCATGCAGGCAGGCGAGTGGTTAGGAGTCAGTGGTCCCAGATTGTGAAAGAGATGTCTGACTGCCGGTTTAGGCCTGATCCCATCCTTTCCACGGGGATTGGGCCTAAACCGGCAGTTGGACATCCCCAAGGGGTCCCAGATTGTAGGAGGTGCAGGCTGGGCTGAGGGACAACATCTCCCAGTGCACAAATTTTGTGCACCGGGCCTCTAGTATTTATATAAAAGTAAAGGAAATACAAACTAACCGGTAGTGATAGAGGGCAGAAGAATGATTGCTTAGAGCAAAAGGAGATGGGAGGAGGGGCGGGAGGGAAGGATTTTAATGGTGCATGAAGAAACTTTTGGGCTGAACAATATTAAATATAATATCAATTGAGGTAGTAGTTTAATCATGGGTATATAAATATGCTAAAATTTATCAAAATGTACATTTTAATTATGAACAGTTTTTTGTGTGTCCATTATATCTAAATTAAATTGCTTTAAAAGTGGCTAACACAGTGGCTAACAAGTCTTTTATTCAACACAGTGGTACACACCAAGCATTCACTACCTACAGGTTTTCATCTCTTTCCTCTACTAACCCCCACTCCCTATTCTTTACTATCTAGTGACAAAGAACATCAGTTTTCATTATAGTGGGGATTTTTTTGGTCAGAAATTTAAACACCAAAATAAAAACCAAAACAAACAAACATACACAAAATCTGAGCATCAATTAATTCTGTTTACAAAAAAAGGAGTAGCAATCATTTTCCTATCCTTTTCATCCTGCTTCTCCTTTTTCTCCTCATTCTTCTTTTGACAACTAGGTTTTGCGAATTTAATGGAAACAACAGTCACCACCTTAGGATATGAGCTTCCAGGTCAATTAAAGAGCAAGAAAAAAATTCAGATTCCACCTCAGAACACCTGCAACTCAAAAATTCATGGAAATGTAAGCAGCTACATATCTATTAACAAGTTGAAAGGGGTTAATTGTTCTTTATTTCTTTTTCACAAAGATTGAGATTCAGGAAGGCAGAAAATTATTCTATCTTTCTAGGGTGATGTACTCTTAGTTGAAGAATGAGATGGGATGGGTAAGATGGGTTTGAGATAGATCAAAGAGTGTTTCCTTCTGAAATGGAAATAATGTCCTTGGAACTAAAGAAACTTTGAAATTCTCTTTAAAGCGCAGGCAGTTATGATGCTCACATTAAGGTTTAGGCTAATATATCTGTTCTCTGCAAATATTGACTCTCTCATGAGTAGAAACTGATACTACTGAGGAAGATTTCCTGTCTGCACAGGCTCATCAGATACCACCAAGATGATGCAAAGAGAGGTTTTTGTCAACCGTTATTCCAACTCCTTAGATGGGTCACCAAATTTGTCATATATATATATATATATCAGCAGAATAAAGGAAAAGGATTGAAAAACAAATATTAAATCCAAGTTTTAACTTAATTTTATCAACCAGTGGAGTAAGTACCAATAGGTACAATAGCGTATGCTCATTGTGAATATATTAACTAGAAAGTATGGTTTTTAATATTTTGGTGTGTTCAAATAATTTCAAAGTTCTGAAAAATAAAATTGAAAAGCTCTTTTATGACTTATATACTCTCTGGTAACAGATAAATTTTATATGTTTCAGCAGATCAGTAAACCAGGCCTTTCTCTAAAAATTTATATAACTCTTTGGATATTGAGTGGGGTTACGAGGGAATTTTATGACAGCATAAAACCTAAGGACTCTAAATGAGCACACAGTAGACCCACGGAGTAGACAGAGTGAGCTGGCAATTTAAGAAATGATGCCCTAAGTGAGTGAGATGAAGTATGCATTTATAAGGTTATAATGCTCTGCAGTTGGGCAAAGTTTTTTCTCTTTTTAAAAAGGAACACTAGCATTTGGATTAACAGTGACAGGACTGTGAGGATTAACTGAGTTTAAGACCAAGGTGAGATTAAGGGAGCTATTGCTTGGCCAAGGAAAGAAAACCAGGGTAGAATTAGTTCAATATTTGAGACTGAAAAAAATATAAATTGTTACCTATATATTTTGTATCTTCAAATTCATGTTACATTTTTATATGGATTCAACTTCTAAAGATAACTGCCATATTGTAATTTTATTGGTGGTTTAAAAAAACAAAGAAAAGAAAAGAAACACCATTTGATTGCTTTTTAATTTTTAATAAAATTAAAATTGTGTTTAATTTGCTTCTCAATTCTGTAAACCCTGGGAAGAGCTGAACTATGAGGACCTATGTTATACTGACAGGAGTCAGTAATAGGGCAGTGACCTAAATAGCAGATGTTGATCTAAATGACAGATATAGTAGTAAGGAGATGCTAACCTATCTCTAAACTGTTGCGTGTTCCATGAATGTCGACTGATCTAGTGAAGCTTTATCAGAATGAAGATTTTCAGTTCATGGAACCAGTCATGAAAAATGCCTACTTGGTCTTAAATGTAATTACATTGAGTTTTAGTTCATCTTTGTGTCACACTATTTCTCCATGAATGTCCAACTAGAAATGAAACAAAGCAAGCAAATAAAGAAATGAAAATAGAAAAAAAGGCTAATAAGATAACCGGGCAATTTATTTCCCCCAAAACAAGACTTTGGAGGCCTAGATAGTAAATTTAAAATACCTCCAAGATTCCAAAAGAAACAACCAACACATTATTTTTCATGCATACAAAGACTTTAAGATCCTGTAAAAAAATAAATAAAGGATTCTTTGGAAATTCAACTTTGAAATTTGAAAATAAAGGCAGTAATATGATCTTATAATGCAGAAGAGTTTAATTTTTTTAAATTGCTAAAACGCTCAACTTTTCAAAAGCCAATCTCTATCCCTATCTTTTTACTCTGCCTTTGTTACCCTGTGAATATCTATTTCTTTCTTACCCAATCCTTGTTCTAATATTATCTTTTTAGTTCCCTTCATCCTTCTTTGTCCACCCTCCATTAATTGGTTATAATATAGAACAATGTTTTTTAAAAAGATAATATGCAAATATAATATAACCTTTTAATTTAAAAACCAGATGAACAAGATTGCTTTTTACTTAAATGATATTGATTTTCCCCCCCTGTGGGTCAATGGTCAGAAGAAAAAGTTCCCCAGCCTTTATTTATGTAGCCAGTACTAGGCACTAACAAAGATAGTAGGATGAGGAACCAACAGGAGTCCAGGAAAACTTCTGTTCCATTTCATTTTTGTTTAAACTCTTACCTTAAATACATTTCCTGAGCAATGAAAGAAAGATGTCCTTCCAATTGCTCTGCTGGTCCTGTCCCTGTTCTACGAACTGCCACTACTTCTCTTTGTGGGAGGGATTTGGCTCCTCCTAATTGCATAATGCTTTGGACATATAGGAAGATTGGGCCTTTATTTGTAAAAAGAAATTAAAAAAAAGGAAAGCCTGATAGGACTGGCCATGGAATTTCCTATCCAGAAGAATCTGGGAGAGTTTCTAACCCTCCTGTTGTTTTCCTGGTCTCCTCTCCACCTAATCCTCTGGCTCCCCCACATCCTGTAGTTGTGTTGCCAACAATTCCACAGGCTCTGGGACACTTACATTGATTGAAATACTGTCCTCTGTGTGCTTGTTTAAGCTTAAAGGAAATGTCACATGCAGCTTTGTAATCAGGAGATGCCAATTTGAAACTGAACATGTTCACAAACAATATTCTATATTTAATGTATTTCCTCCTACAGGTGCCTGCCCTTACACACCCCTTGCTATCCAGCATCCTTTCAACTCATAAGATTTTATTCTAGAGGCTGACTCACTACTTTAAGTATGTGTTCTTATATTAATCTTATACTTTCTAAACTTAGAATTATAACCAATGCCACATGGAGCTCCTTTAACACTTTAAATGCTTATCATAAGCTTGGAACAAAATATAAAGCATTATTATCCATAGACATCTAAGGGTTCAATCATCAGAGAATCTTGAGGTTATATGAGACCTTATTTTAGTTGCTAGGCAATGTTTTTCAGAGGCATCAGAGCAATAACCATAGGGAAGTTAATGGCCTGTTCAAAATGGCCATGGGATGAAAAATGACTTGGCTGTTTCTCCTAGTTTCTGATCCTCAACTCTGACTTTTTGTAGGTATCTTCTCAGTTTGTAACTTGGCCTCGCCTAGTGACCTCTGCATATGGACTGTGGTTCTCTTTACAACCTATCATCTTAGACCATGGACTGCACCTATAACCTTCTCACTCTTTTCCATTACAGACCCCACTGCTCCTGATTTTGAAGCTGCCTGGGGTGCCAAGGCCAGTGGCTCTGAAACCGAAATCACTATTAAAAATGTATGTACTATTCTGCTGAAAAAAAAAAAAAAAAAAAGGAAATCTTACCTTTGTGACAGCATGGATGTATCTGGAAAGCATTATGCTATGTGAAATAAGCTACCTTCATGCTTTTAAATTATTCTTTCATTTGCTGTTCTGATTAAGTAATTTTTTCCTACCTTGTCATCTAACCCTCTGCTTCCTCTAACCTATTGTTTTTTTCCCTCCAGTGTATTCTTTATTTCAGATATGTCATTCTTCATTTCTGACGGCAGTTTTTCATGGTTTCTATGTCCTTTTTCATGCTGTTGAGCATTTTAAAACCCATTCCTTTATACTTTTTTTCTGATAAATTGCTTGGCTCTATTTCATTTAGCTTTTTTTCCTGGATATTCCTCCTGTTTTCTTATTTGAGGCCTGTATCTTTGTTTCCCCACTTTTGCTGTTTCTTGTGTTTGTTTCTATGTGTTGGATCAGACTGCTAAGACTCCCAGTCTTGGTGGAGTGGCCTTCTGTAGTGAGACCCAGTGGTGTAGTCTCCTTTACCTTATGAGCTGGGTGCTCTAGGAATGTCCCTTGTGTGGGTTATGTGGCCCTCATGTTTTAATTGGGTCTGAATTGCTGTTGTCCTGTTTGTGTGTGGGCTCAGCCCTTGGGCTGACTAACTCTGAGGCTCAGCCTCAACTACATCATGCCAACTTTTGTACAGATGCTGACAGAACAGCACCTTCCACCTCTCTTCCTATCCTTCCTCCATGTTCCCTGCTCTCTATATTTCAGACAGACCAGCTACACTTCAACTGCTTTTTCAACCCAATTGCTCTGAAGTTTAGCTACAAGTTCAGTCCAGTATTGGAAGCAAACAGACAGGGCTTCTGGCTACTTTGCAGCGATCTTGGAATTCTCTGAGGATGGTCATGTCTCCCACTTCACAGTCATGTTGTTGAGTCCTTAATTAAAATCCACGTTGTGAATAGGCAGTCACAGCAGCAGCAGCAGTGGCATCCCCTAAATAGATTATATGTTGATGAATATTTGAATCTACGAAAGCATCCCTCAAATAGAGGGTTTGGTATTACAGATAGAGTCTGTTAAGAGTAAAGATGTAGAGCAAAGTGAGAAAGTGGGAACCATTATTACTTTCATTCTCCTTTTTCTTAAAGTGATGGGACAAAAATCATTATGTGGGGAATACATCCTTTCTCACCTAGCTTGAGGAGCATGCCAATTTTTCTCATACCTGTATGTGGAATAACTGAGATTTTCTTTGCTCATTTATCTATTTGATTTCTTTCTTATCTCCCCCTGATAGAGGCAAGCTCTGGAAGAATTGGAATATTTATCACTTTTGTTCAATGCTGTATCCCCATCATCAAGGACAGTGTGTGGCATGGTAAGCACTCAATAATGGTTTATGTAATGAGGGAATAAATGAATATTGTGTACTCTTTGAAACTTTTAGCAAATTCAACAAAAGTAACAAATATTTGATGAGTGGCCAAAGTATGTCTTTCAAAATGATGGGTTTTGGGGAGGCAGAAATATAGTGAATTCCACAGTATCCTTTGTGTAGGGTTTTCTTTTTGTTTTATTTTGTTGTTTTGTATCTCAGCAACTAATGTTTCACAAGAGTATCATATAATCTGGACTTCAGAGGACTAGGTCCTCTGAAGCATGAATCACCCTAAGCCTGACAAACTTTAATTAAATTTGTGTGTCTCTTAGTTCCACAAAGGCATGTAATGTTTTTTTAGAATATTAACAGAAATTAGTCTTGCATTACATTTCCTTGTATGCTTCATAGCATCTTCCTTCCTTTTTTCTTTCTTCCCTTCCTTCCTTCCTTTCTTCCTCCCTCTCTCCCTCCACTCTCCTCCTTCTTTCTATTTTTTTTCAATCTTTCTTTATTTCATTTTTTCTTTTAACTCAACAGATCTTTTAGGATTATGTGAAGGCTGTTCTGGTTTCCAGGGTATTATATAGGGCAGGGGTAGGGAACATCCAGTCGGCAGGCCATATATGGCCTATGAAATAATTTAGTCTGGCCCTGCCAAGGCATTAAGGGTGAGTTAATTAAATGTTTGACAAAATATATCAGGCTAATTTTTAAGTTGATAATTTTGTATAGCCTGCGGATTTGGATAAATATCCAAATGACCCTTAGCAGAAAATAGGTTCCCAGACCCTGACATAAGGGGAAATAATTTGTAAACATTATTGAATGTTATTTGTTTTATAATAAAAAATCACAGCAATTATCTCGGAACACTTAATTATTCCATTAAAGCATTGGAGCAGGACCTTAAGGATAAAAAAGGCAAGACTATACCTGTAAATTATAACATCAGAATTCTTTACATCAAGAAGAGTATCTGGTGCAGATAAAGAGAAGGTTGAGTCCAATAGGAAGATATTTGAAATATACACTGGCATTCTTAGTTTTGGAAAGAAAAAATAAGAAATAATTGAATCGGAACGGAAAAATCAAGCATCTGTTATCTTAATGCTTTTATGACTAAAAAAGAGAGATAGAGAACAAGAGCAAAAGTTGGTAAAACATATCATATGAACGTGATAAAATAATAGTTTTCAAGATTAGTCTTGATCAAAATGGTCTTAAAATGGGTTTTGGTATTGTAAGTGTTTATAGAGGAACAGAATATTAAGTAGGAGTTTTCTGAATTGACTCTGAGGTTTCTGGAATTGATTCTCTAACCTGGTTCGATTTCAATACACTAATGACTGTATTTCCAGTAGTAGAAAGAACATTGATTGCCCATGGCATGACCTGGCCATAGAGATATGCAAAATATCACCATTGTATACTCCTGATCAACCACTTAGAAGGAAGAAGCAAATTGACTCTATATATACTTTTGAACATTTTTTGGGAAAACTAACAAGTACAATGATCTTGATTTCTCCTAATATCTCTGAACAAAATGGTGGGGTGAGGGGAGGGAAAGGATGAACTCAGATTCAAATATCCAGCTCCAGCACTGCATAAATGACTTAAAAGCTTCTATGTGTTCTCTGAAGGAGACCCTTATCTCCCATAGTTACAAGGCTGAAATTATTGAAACTCAAATACAGAACTTCAGCTTGCGACTGGCTGAATTACAGTGCAAGTTGAACTCTCAGCCTTCCAGAGTGTTAAAGTGAAGGCATTGACTGGAGACGAATGGAATCCTAAAAGTTGGGATGAGAACATGTGGAAATGTCTTGATGAAGCTGGGGACATTGAGATCCTAAGTTCTGATGAGTCTTTTTTACCAATGGACGAGGTCTCCCCACAGTACCCCTGAGCAGAGTCACATCCCCATCACCAGTGGCAGTGGCATTCTCACTCACAGTGGTATGAGCCTTTCCACTTCCACCTGTATTACCTAAGGAAACCTTAATCGCCTCCCTTGAGGTGTTTGTCAAGCAAGAAAATGTTGATTCTCCTTAGGACCTCCTCCCATCACCCCTCTTTATTTGTAAATCTATAACTAGACTCAAATTGCAGCAGGCCACTAGAGATGAGGTATAATGCATGATCATGAGGAGATGTCTAACATTTCAAAAGGACAACTGGAGTGGTTTTTTTTTAATTTATACAGGGAATATGTGTGGGGATGAATATTAAAAATATAGTATAATGGTGGAACATAAAATTGCATCAAGCCAAATTTATTGACATAGGCTCACTAAGAAACCCACAGAAGTCTTAAAGGGAAATGAGGTCAGCTTGTGGAGGCTCTTGAACTATATTGTAAGGCACTGGTGTTTATTTTTGGCTGGCAAAGAAACCAATCAAATTTTGCTGTTGTGTTTTGTTTTGTAGGCAACAGGAGTTATGAATTTTGTGCCATGAAAAATATATCAGGACTTGGCTGACATGCTTCATTACCAGGCAAGGGTACAGTGAAAACGTTACAGATGTGGAATGTTTTTGTTACTATCAGGGAAGTCAAAGCAAGAGTAAGGATCTTTACCAGTGTTAACTCGAGTTATCTGTTAATTAAGATAGATAGCAACAGTTATTTAACGACTAGATTCTTGGTTAAATGAGTGAATCCTGCAAAAAAAAATGCCAACTACCCTGTATTCTTGGAAAAGAACATTTTGGACAGATTCTCATTTTTTTGGCTTTCCTGGAAGGTATTCATACTGAGAATAAAGTATTTGAAGTTGTTCCTAGACTGGAATCTCAACTTTGCCACTCTGTGGCTGTTGGATCTCTGACAAGCTACTTAAAAGCTTTTAGTTGTAGTTTCCTCATCTGTAAAATGAGTACAATAATAGTACTGAGTATACATGGTGATTGTGAAAATTAAATGAAATTATGTAGGCAAACATGCTTAGAATAGGGTCTGGCTCATAGCAAGCACTCAATAAATGCCAGTCATTATCATTATCCCTGGTTCAAAGTTCTAGGTCTTACATGACTGAAAAGCCTTTTGATGTAAGTGTATTTTATTCATTGCTGAAATATTAATTGTGCACTTACTATGTGAAAAATCATGTGCAGATAGCTAAAACAAAGTGATAAGGTGCTGTTGTTTCACAGAACTTTAAGATGATAAAGAATATTACCAAATATCTGAGCTGCCTATTCCCCTCCTCAGTTAACCATAAATACTTTTGAGTATTGTAATAAAATTACATTGATACATACATTTTCTTCCCATTAGAGAGAGAGAGAGACTCTGCAGGTCTCTATAAAAGGCATATTTTAAAAGTTCATATTACAGCTAAATATCAAGTTCTGAAGTGGTGAGCAAGAGTTTAACAGACCATGGGTTACAAAATCTGGTTATCTTACTTCCTAATTGATTGATTCTAGGAATAATAGAACATGGAGTACCTAGAAGACTGAATAAGATAAACCTGATCCCAGCTCTAGACATGACAGAAAACTGCTAAATGCGCAGACCCATTCTGTCACCCACTGTGTTAGTGAACACTAAAAAAATTAAGAAGCAAGGCAAGTTCCTGAAGCTCATAAAATCTTTAACTTAAATCCACTTTGTTTTCCATTTCTGCATAGGTAGGGACAGGTACATTTTGGCCTGATTTAGCTGGCAAATGGTTATAGGTCTCTCTCTTCTTCAGACACAGAGACACCCAGAAACATCTTCACTGTTCCATGTTTGACCTAACAAAACAAAATGATAGTGTGCTCAGTGTACTGGACAGGAGTAGATGTAAAAATAATATCTGATTCAAATTCTATGGCTCAGAAGTTTTTTTTAGAGGTATTCTTTGGTTAATGATCACATATTCTAGAGTCACAAAATTGCTACTTTGATTTATAAAGATCTACTTAGAGCTTAATATCTAAGTTTTCAATTTATAAAGCCGATGATATAATATTATTTGTAATATCCTAGGATTGTTCTTTCCTTTGTGAATTAATTATGGACATTTCATTTTGAGGTATTGTGTAAAGCAAGAAGTGTAGTATGGAGAAAATGGAAAAGTAATGGAGACAGAAACATGCAATTTCACTTTTGCAGCCCTGTTTGGTCCCTGGTCAGTCCTCAAGCCTACTACACACATTCTTTTCCGTATGAAGTAAATCAAGTGAGTCAATCTTCTCATCCTATTCTTGTACATTTTCATAGGAAATGTTGGCTCAAAAATTCTTAAATGAATACATGGTTCTCCATCTGTAAAAATATAATTCAACATCTTGAAATTAAGTATAAAAAAGTAAACCTTTTTGGAATGTTGGTTTTGTCTGATTTAATAATTACTGTCTGGATTATATCTAAAGATCACATTTTGGCTTTTTGTTAAGTAAGTTGGATATAAGCCTGGTGACACAGCATGCATGCAGCCTGTACTTTGTGCACTTTTAAAGCAAAGGGAGAGCCAAGCCTTTTGGGAATTTCCTTGGCTTGTTTTGTGTAGAGTTGTCAAACTCTGTAACAATCAATCAGTTATTATTTAATTGACAGAGAAGATTGTGTACCACCCCTCAAGTCATGTTTGGGCATGATAGTACATAATCCATACCTGTGTGTGCTTGCTCCACTTAACATGCATGGCAATACCTGTCAGATTCCACCTGTAGGCAGTTTCTGTGAAGAAATAAACTAAAAAAAAATAAACTTTTGCAACTGTAACAGTGAACTTAAATTTGTATTTTTAAAACTGAGATTATTTTAAACTCACATAAGCAACATCTTCATTTTGGAGATGAGAAAAAGAGGCCTTAAATTGGGGGCTGAGTTGCCCAAAAACACAGAATAAGCTAGAAAGAAATAGAGCCAAGACTAGAATTCAGCCATCCTCCCAGGTCAGTGCTCATTCTTATATGTAGGCTCCACGAATGGACCAAGTCAGGACACAATGTTTAAAGTCAATAATAGACATAAACATTTTATATCCTGTAACATTCCACAGAAATAAAAAAGTGGTAGCATTATTATGGCATATTTGCCAAGAAGCAACCTCAAAAGTGTCAACAAGAACCTTGAGGATAGAGGGAAAATGTCTCTGATAGTTTTTTTTTTTTATAAGGGCTGACCAGTTTGGTTATTAGTATCAGGCTCAGGTGAGTTCTGAATCATATAGCTTGCTAGACTACATTTTTCTAATTGGTCATTGGCATTGAGTTCTTATACTCATTTCCTTGATTACTAAATTAAAAAAGTAAACCTTGAAAGATAGTAAAGATAACTTGGCCAAATGATTTGTAAATTGTTGGTGACTATATTCATATTGAGAAACAAGATAAAGCCACATTCCTGACTATTTTCCCAGGATGAGTTTTCATGAAACTTGGCCACATCAAAAATTATACATTGATTTATATATTGTTATTTTAATTAAATGTCATATTCTGTAGTTACTGATATGGTTCCTGTGGGTTGTTGAAAATCTTAACGCAATATGAAAAATCATTACACACAGATTCTGAGCGTACTGTAATATTCACATATCTGCAAACAGAATTTTTAATAACATTGAAGTGACTTGCTCAAGTAATTGTAATATGGATGTGATCTAATTTAAACCTGAAATTTTGCACAAAAGGTTAGATTTCCATTTGTATATATACCAATATTAGAAGAGGAACCTAATGTTGGACATGCAAATTACAAAGTTTTTGTTTGGGTGAGAAATTACCATTGCATTTATACATAAGGGTTGAGCTACAGCCCATACGCATCAGAATGCTGGTATTCTTTAAAAACAAAACAAAACTAAAATAAGCAAAATCTTCCTTTTCATTGGCACACAGAGAAAGTATAAGATGAGGTGGAGGAAAAGGAAGAATTTGTCAATAAATGATACTGGGACAAATGGATCATCATTAGGGGGGAAATAAAGTTAAATTTTATCTGATGCCTTCAAGCAAAATACATTACACATAATTTAAAGATTTAAATGTAATACAAAAAAATAAACACTAAAAATTACCTGAAGAACCTATAGGTAAGTATTTTTATACCTTGCATGAAGAATGTTTTCCCAAAGATGTCATAAAAAATAGAAGCTATAAGAGATTAAGAATGAAAAACATTTATATATAGTAAGAATACCATACTGAATGTAAATGTCAAACTGGAGGAAAATAACTACCACACATAACAAAGGGTTATTAGATATAATATACAAAAAGTTCTAACAAATAAATGACGAATATTTCAGTAGAAACTAGGGAAACAACATAAATAGCATCCAAGAAAAAAAAAGATATATAAATGTCCAGTGTTATATATGAAAGGACAATTTAACTAGTAATTAAAGACTTGGGGAAAAAAAGTGAAGCTTTTCTTGGCCTATCAGCAATTTTAGTTTGTGTTTTATTTTGAAATACTTGGGTTTGGAAAGAGAGTACATTATTTGGGTTCTGTTGTCATAGATGTCATCATTGCAATTTTATTTTTCATAAACAGCCAGCTATCAGATCAACTGAAACCCTTTTGGGGTGTTTAAAAGATTAAGGGCTGTGATTATTTTTGGCCAGCCAACTTCTGTATATCTTCCAGTCCTATGATACTGTGTAGAGTTAAATAAGAGATATTTTAAAAGTCTAGAACTTCAGTTGGCATGCACTGTGCATATCCACAAAGTGATGTCCTGATTGGGAAATGGAAAGCTGGCATGGAATTGTGAAATTTCTCCCAATTGTACTTGGACAGACTGACATTGATAGTGCTACAATAATACTTGATAATCACAGTTGGGATGTTATCAGTTTCCTCACAAATCTGCAAACCCTGTGATATGACACATAATCCACACCAAATCCTAGTGGTCTGAGTCTACATTTTTTTCTTTCTGTTTTTTATTGTTAGATTTTTCTAACATACAGAAAGGTCGAAAGATCACTCATATATCTCCCATTTGATTCAATAACTGAAGCCACCATATTTTAACCACAGTGGAGGCCTGTTTCTAAATACCTTTCTAGATCTACACACATACAAATATGCATATACAAGAATGAGATCATACATGTTCTGCAATTTTTTTAAATTTTACTTTAAAATAGATCATAAATATTTTCTCGAGTTTCACTATTCTTCCACAAGTCATGTTTAATGGCCTTTTAGTGTCTGTTGTATGGGTCAATTATAATTTTTATGACCAATTCCCTATGGTTGATCATTAATGTTTTTACATTTTTTCTCTAATAAAAAAAAGATAAATAAAATGAATGTGTCTTTTTGCATTTGGGTAAAAATCTTCTGAGGTAAATTTCTGGAGTGGAAAATGAATTGTCAAAGGATATGTGCATTTCACATTTGACACTGACTTCTCAGTTGATATCTGTGTACAGTTATTTGGGATTTGTAAGAATATGACCTGAAGATAATCAAGGTGTTTCTACCACAGTGCAATAAGTTCTTATCAATATAAAGTAATTTCCATTAAGTCTGACTGATCATAAAGTTTATTTTACTTGTCTTGATTCAATTTTGTCCCCATGCCTAGCCTCTACAACAAAAAGAGGCAAATATTAGAGGCAGAAATGTCCACTCCTAAACAGATGTCATTAAACTATTCCTTTTCAGTAATTGATTCCCATTACTCATAAAACAGCAAGTCCTACACTTTTATTTTGTAAAACAGTGTTTTTGTCAATGAAATTAGCTAATACACATGTGTGCAGGGCACATTTTATGGAAAAAAAGGTACACAAATAGCAAGGATTTATCTAAACTAGCAGCATAATATTTACTTAAATCCACTCACACTAAAGCATGAGCTGGGTCTATGTAATCAAGGTGAAGTGGAAAATTAAAGTAATTTGAGATAATTCAGACCAGAAAATTTTACCTCAAAACCTTTCACGAATTGCATCAATTATCTAATTGAAACAAATCTTAGGGCATTGAGGCCTGAATTATTATAATAATTGATTTAATTTTCATTTAGTTTTGTGTATGAAAATACACCCACATTCACTCTACCTTGAACCTTACTAGTTAGTGACAAGCTAATGCAGCCCTCATCACTGCAACTGACATAATGTATCAGTTGTTTCCTCACATTGGCATATCCCAACTATAAAACTGCATTGGCATGGTCATAATACAGCTCTAGGAGGAAAGTTTCAATTTTCTACAACTTGAATTATGTAATTGGATGTCGTTTTTTGGAGGTGAGGAATGGAAAATTCCTACACTTCTGATATAGACTTGTTTATCAATTTTTTCTATTTTTGTCCTTTACAAAATGATTTCTTGCTTTCTCTGTATATCTGACATCTTGTTGGAGAAGCTGGAAGACTTTAGTTTGGGAGAAGAGGACCAGGGGAGATTTTTCACTGTTCACTTCGGCTAATTCAAGATTTCACACAGGACAATTCCCCACATTAAGTATACCCTCTGAACTGGCCATAGGAGCCCACTAGTTAGTCCCTCCATTCTTGAAATCAAAACAATGTCCTTCTGCCCAGCTCCCGTGGCTCAGTGGTTGAGCGTCAACCTCTGAAACAGGAGGTCATGGTTCGATTCCTGGTCAGGGCATATGCCCAGTTTGCGGGCTCGATCCCCAGTGTGGAGCATGCAGGAGGCAGCTGATCAATGATGCTCTCTCATTATTGATGTTTCTGTCGCTCTCTTCCTCACCCTTCCTCTCTGAAATCAATAAAAAAATATATTTAAAAACAAACAACAATTTCCTCCTCCTTCTTTCTTCTCTAATGACTAGTAACTTTAAGCAGTTCAGAAGCACCAACCATTTGCCTGCTCAGACTTCATCACTAATAATTACCTAAAGACTATTCAGTCCAAAGCAGTATCACAAACAGAAACACATAAGTACAAACAACTGTAGGAGTTACTTCATTCAACAATAATTTAGCAGGACTGAGCTGGTCCTGGAAATACAAGATAAACAGAATCCTTGCCCTCCACATCTTCAGTCTAGTCAGGAGAGAGACACATAAAGTGGCAAATTTTCAATCCAAGCTGAGACTGTTTCAAGAAGGTAACTGATCACAGGGTACTTACTAAAAGAACACAGAGGGGCCCCTGACCCAGGCTCATCCTGAATTTTGGGGAAGACATTCCAGGTAATGGAGCTGGGCTTATTTTAAGGCAATAGGACAGCATTCATGGGTTATAAACAGGAAAATGAAATTATGAGATAATTGGCTGGGTGTCAAAGAAATTGGTGGGAAGTGGTTAGGATGGCAAGACTAAATGCAGGAAGATTAATTATCAGGGTATTACAATGGTTCAGAGAGGATGCAATGAAATATGTAGATAAGTGAAGAGGTAAGAAAAATATTAGGTTAGAGAATCAACAGGATTTGATGATCACCTAGATGTGTGGGAGAGGAGAAGGAAGAGAGGGCGATGCTCAATAAGACTCCTTGGTTTCTGGCTGGGGCAGATTGGGTGGGTGGTGGTACAATTTACTGAGCCATAAAATATAAGAAGAGGAGATTTGGGGTTGTATTTTAAAATCATTCAATGAGGCCTTCCTTATTAACAGCGAAAGCTTTCATATGACCTTGAGCCAACGCAAAGTATTGGATGCCAAATAGGACTCACAAGATCAGAGATTTTATCTGATATGAAACTTAACTAATACTTTAAATAATACAGGTTATTTAAAAGATAGAGGTAAATATACTGGCAAGCATAGAAAAGTATGAGATCAGCAACCCTCTAGTGTAAGTGAAGAATATTTCTTTAATACAAATAATTGCTCATTCAAATTTATCCATTTTATAAATTCAGGTTTTATTATCTCATATTTTCTGAAATCAAGATCTACTTCTAGTTATATTTACAACTATTGTCAAAGTACATGAGAGAATATTATTAATGCCATCTTTTTATTATCACTTTTAAATGCATTTGCAGTAAAATGGATGCTTAAACTAATGATATAAATACTTTTTAGTTGAAAAGTAATGAAATATTCCCAAGACTACATTTTTTCTTAGAACCTTTCTTTCTCTCACTTTGCTACTAACATATACAAATTTAGTTCATCATGATTGAACCCTTAGAAATTAGCTAGAAGTCCTAAAATCCAGGGTGCAATGTCATTAGTATTTTCAGACTTGCAGATGGTCACACTGACTAATGTTTTCTTTTTTTGTTTTATTCTTACCCAAGGTTATTTTTGTTAAAAAATTGATTTTAGAGAGGAAGGGAGAGGGATAGGGAGAGAGAAAGAGAAAGAGAGAGAGAGAGAGAGAGAGAGAGAGAGAGAGAAAGAGAGAGAGAAGAGAAGGATCATTGATGTAAGAGAGAAACACCAATTGGTTGCCTCCCATAAAAACCCTGGCTGGGGATCGAACCCACAATCTTTTGGTGTATGGGACAATGCTCCAACCAGCTGAGCCACAAGGCCAGGGATGGCTAATCCTATATAATAAAGAGGTAATATGCAAATTTACCCACATCCCCTGAGGGGTCCCAGATTGGAGAGGGTGCAGGCTAGGCTGAGGGGACCGCCCCCCACATGCATGAATTTCATGCACCTAGCCTCTAGTGTTTTATAAAAGTAGAACATTAATGTAGTTTCCTGAGAACCATTCATGAATGTGGACAGTCAGAGTACCTGCAGACTACTGGTCAGATACCCTGACCACTCTCTTTGGTAGTCTTGATTGGTGAAATAATTTTTATTAGGTCAAGTGGGGAGCAATTAGATGTGTCAGAATAAGCAGGATAATAAAATCTGCAATAACAAACAGATGTCCTAAAATTTGAAGTTTTGTTTTCCATTTGTAAAAACAAGAGAGGAAGAAAAGTGAGAAAGAAGAGCTCCTTAACTCAAAGGAAAGTACTATAATGAATCCCTCACCACCCACCCCACTCTCATATGACTTCTGTGATACAAAAATCACAATAATTTTATTTCAGTTAACTTCTGTGTATTGAACACCCAATACAAGCTAATCTTAGAGCTACAAGTATGAATACAGCACAGTCCTGGGCCTCTGGGAACTCATAGTTCAGTGTGGGTGACAAGCACATTAATTGATAATTGCCCAATATTGTAATTAAGGCTCCAATAGATATATGAACAAAGTGCTATAAGTTGGGGCCAGAAAGTACAGGGACATAACTGCATTGCAAAGAGTGTGTTTTTGATGCTTTTTGAGCAGAGAAGTGACATGATCAAATAAACGTTTAAAAAATCTGGAAACTTTGTGTATGGATATGAAAGAAATTATAGAAAAGAAAATACTTAAGAAATAATTTGATTAATTCTGTCATATTACAACAAATATTTGAATTAAAATGCAGGGTGGAGCCCCAGCTGGTTTGGCTCAGTGGATAGAGTGTCTGCCTGTGAACTGAAAGGTCCTAGATTCGATTCCAGTCAAAGGCACATGCCCGGATTGTGGCCTCAATCTCCAGTGGGGGACCTGCAGGAAGCAGCCGATCCATGATTCTCTCTCATCATGGATGTTTCTATCTCTCCATCTTCCTTCCTCTCTGAAATCAATAAAAATATATTTACAAAAAAATAAATAAATAAACAAAATAAAATGCAGGGTGGAGCAAAAGTAGGTTTACAGTTGTGAGTACACGAAACACTTTATTCTTATATTATTATCAATTAATTACTGTATTATTTTCTATATGAACAACTGTAAACCTACTTTTGCCCAACCCTGTAGTGATGCTAATAACTGAAATTAAAAACATATGGAGGCCCCAGCCAGCGTGGCTCAGTGGTTGAGCATCAACCTATGAACCAGGAGGTTATGGTTTGATTCACGGTCAGGGCACATGCCCAGGTTGCGGGCTCGATCCCCAGTGTGAGGTGTGCAGGAGGTAGCTGGTCAATGATTCTCTCTCATCATTAATTTTTTTAGCTCTCTCTCCCTTTTCCTTCCTTTCTGAAATCAATAAAAATATTTTTAAAAAACATAAAAATACCACATGATCGCACTCATTTATGGATAATAAAGAACATTATAAACTGATGAACAAAAATAGATACAGAGGCAGAGAAGCATCGAACAGACTGTCAAACTACAGCAGGAAGGCTGGGGAGGGTTGAGGGGGAGGTAAGAAAAAATAAAATAAAATAAAATAAAATAAAATAAAATAAAAACATATGGAGGTGTCCGCTATTTTAATCGAAGTATTGGAATCAACAGAGCTTGGTTGCTCAGTGGTTAGCAAAGACAAAGCAAAGAACGGTTTTGTGTTTGTATAACTGACAGTGTGGTAGAGCCATTGATAGAAATGGAAAGTTTATGACAGGAGCACATTTTGAAGGAGAGAGGCTGTGTTGTTTTCAACATGTGTGTATTGGGTGGCAATTGAGCATCTAATGGAAATGTCCAGTGCATAGCTAGACATATAGGCTTAAATACAGAAAGGAAAGCAGGTGGAAGGAAGAAGAATTATATGGGTTCCGCAACTAAGGGGCAAATGTGGTGGTAGGAATGCATATGTAGTTTGAAAAAGTGAATGGAACAAGAGAAATGGAAAGCCATAGGACAGAACTCGGGGAAATGCTGATATTTACGGGGTAGGAAGAAAAAGAAAGACAAGGAAGAGTATAGGGAAATTCCAGATGTGTTGTCTCAAAAGTCACGAAAGACTTTCAGTGTTAATCTTACAGTGAAGTAACAGAGGAGGACTGAATTACAAGAAAAGGCTATAGAGCTTCAAGGTTTTATATATCACTGGGTATCTTTGAGGAATAAATGTGTTGAGTATCTGAGTAGGAAGCCAATGGACATGGATTCTAAAGAGAATAGACAGTGAAAAGCAGAGGTAGCAGAGGCAGAGACCACTTTCTTTCACCAATGAGCCTGGTCACCAACCTTCCATTAGGCCTTGTGGAACTTCCACTCTATGATGGAGCAGCTGCTATCCACTCAATCTAGAGGTTTGACTGTGAACTGAAGGAAATGTAATACTCTGCTGAGGCAGCAGCATTGATATACTTGAGATATTAGGGAAGGCCTTGGAAGATGGGCAAAGATAGAGAGAAGATGAATAGAAAACTCATAGTGTATTGTTTATGTCTTCTTTGAACACAGGAAGACAAGTAGATAAGAGAGCTATGTGCATAAGAGAGAACATGTGTCACATGAGTTGCATGGAGATGAGAAATAGCCATTAAGGAATGTGTGGACAAGAATCAACAAGAGAAAAAATAAAAAGGAACAGGAAAGGGACTCACATCCACCGCATCCCTATTCTGTGCCAGGTACCATACTAGTTTCTTGTCAGACAAGTAACAGATGTGAATTTTTGAAAGGAACAGTTTGTTCAAATTAGAATGTTCAGCCTTTCTTACAGCCATGATCTACCTCCAGGAAGCATGAAAATAGACCGAGTTCAATGAGACTGGTTTAGAGACAGAGCAATACACCATAAAATAGTAAGGGAGAACTAAAATAGAAATTTACAGGAAACTCTATACTGTTTTCCACAGTAGCTGCATCAGTCTGCATTCCCACCAGCAGTGCACAAAGGTTCCTTTTTCTCTGCATCCTTGCCAGCACTTGTCGTTTGTTGTTTTGTTTTGTTTTAATATATTTTATTGATTTTTTACAGAGAGGAAGGGAGAGGGATAGAGAGTTAGAAACATCGATGAGAGAGAAACATTGATCAGCTGCTTCCTGCATATCCCCCACTGGGGATGTGCCCGCAACCGAGGTACATGCCCTTGACCGGAATCGAACCCGGGACCCTTGAGTCCACAGGCCTATGCTCTATCCACTGAGCCAAACCGGTCAGGGCTGTCGTTTGTTGTTTTAATGATGATAGCCATTCTGACAGGTGTGAGATGGTACACCTGTATTGTTTTGATTTGCATCTCTCAGATGATTAGTGACTTTGAACATGTTTTCATATGTCTCTTGGCCTTCTGTATGTCCTCTTTTGAAAAGTGTCTATTTAGGTCCTTTGCCCATGTTCTGATTGGATTGTTTCTGTTTCTCTTCCTTTTGTTAAGTTGTATGAGTTCCCTATAAATGTTGGAGATTAAACCCTTATTGGAGATAGCATTGGCAAATATGCGTTCCCATGCAGTGGGATTTCTTGTTGTTTTGTTAATTGTTACTTTTGTGGTGCAGAAGATTTTTATTTTGAACTTCCATTTGAGCCAGTAATCCCACTCTAGGAATATATCCCAAGAAAACAGAAACACCATTCAGAAAGGATATATGCACCCCTATGTTCATAGCAGCACAATTTACCATAGCTAAGATTTGGAAACAGCCTAAGTGCCCATCAGCAGACGAGTGGATTAAAAACT
>NW_005365070.1:543296-572985 GCF_000412655.1 Myotis brandtii
GACCCCCTGTTAAAAAGTTTGAGGACCCCTGCTTTAAACAATAAAGAATTTAAATAAAAAATAAAATAGAAGTTTACAGAGTCAAACTTCTTAGAGTTAATTTTGGGCAGGAGAATGTTAATGGACATTATGAACTGAAAAACAAAGGCAAAGTAAGTAGAAGGTAAAAGGCCAGTATAGTGTGGTTGGGAAATGGCCATTGGAGGAAGGAGTGGAAGTTGTGCTTAATGGAGGGAAACTATAAATGCAAAATCTCTTCTGAGGAGGAGCATTTCTTTATGGAGGTGGAATTCAGAGATTCACCTACATTGCAGGTGGCTAATGTAGCATAAGTTTGTGTTTCGTGGCACTGAGGTTATGATGCCAGTGTGTTTGCTAAAGTCATCAAGGAAGACAGGGAAGAAGAGAGAAATATGAACCAGTCACCAAAATAATTGAGGAAGATAACTCAAACTTGGGGGTGAAAATTTAGCTAATATTTATAATTTGGAAAAATTCTCTATCTTAAAAAACCTCAAAGTGCCTCTTTAAACCTGCAGAGTCTCTCTCTCTCTCTCTCTCTCTCTCTCTCTCTCTCTCTCTCTTTCTCTCTCCCTCTCTCATCAATCAATAAACAATTTTTAAAAAATAGAAAAAAAGAATCAGGTCTGGACTTCTAGAAAAATTTCTATGACCGTATTTACAAAACTATCAAATATAAATCAGGGTATGCTATATGACAGAAATACTGTGAGCTACTTCTAAATATGAGAGAAAAGATGAGAGATGTACCTTATATGTGGAAATGTTGAAACTTGATGATCATTTCCATGGTATATGATCACATAGAATAGGTGTTTGAAATCCAGAGTCAGTTTTCTACAATAAGAAACAGTAAAGGTACATGGACAGAGCCATATGTGGGAGTCATGGAGGCCTGGCTTTGAATCCTAGCACTGCCACTTACTAACTGAAAAATCTATAACTCCTTTACTCATCAACATGGATATATTGCTACATACCTTACAGGTCTGTTTTGAGGATTGAATGAATTGACGTTTGCAAAGGGCTTGGCTTATAATAGGTGCTCCCAAAATATTAATTTATTTATTCATTCAACAAACATTTATTAAATACTCTATGTGTGGCAATCATTGTGCTAGCTATTGAGAATACAAAGACAAATGAGACAGAATGCCCATTCTAAAGGTGGTCACAATTAAAACAATGAGATCCAGAAATAAACAATTAAGATACAATATGGAAAATCCATTAAGACAATATAAAGCTGTGCATAGGCTATTATGAAGGAACAGAAGAGGAATTAAGGAAGGCTTCCTGGAGTAGGTGATGGACTTTGCTAATTCCATTTGAATCTGACTTGTCTACACTTGAGTAGTACCCTAAACTCCGATATTGTCACACCTGTGGCCATAACAACAAAGAATATAGCTGACTACTTACCTTCAAATGTGAAAAGCTATGTTTTCTTCTTTCTTTTCTAGGCAAATTTAAGGGGAGAATATCCAGGAAACCATTAAAATAATCTCATGCATTATTATGTAGGTAATCTTGTTTTCTATGACATTGAATCTGCATAAGATTTTTAAATGCACAAATATGACTAATCATATAATTAGAAGGTAAATGGAAGGATTCATGTTTTTGTATGAACTTACTCTGAGTTTTAAATTCAACTACACAAATGGTATCAAGAAAAAAAAATAAGACTCAATTAAGCCTATATAGCATATTCATTTACAATCTCTTCAAATTCAATTAAATTTAGAGAAGAATGCTTAAAACCATGGCTTAAGAACTCATTAGTCAAAATGTTAAACATAAAGTTACCATTATTTGAGCCAGCAATTCCAGTTCTAGATATATATCCAAGATAAATGAAGACAAATGTCTACACAAAAAATGTACTCAAATGTTTATAGCAATATCATCTACACTAATAAAAGAGAAAGATGCAAATTGACCATACCTTCATGATACCCACCAGCCAATTAGGAGTGAGTATGCAAATTAACCCAACAAAGATGGCAGGTTAATTTGCATACACGGGCTCCGAGCTGTCTGGTTGTCACCATGGCGATGATGCAGGCATTCCACACCGCCCCACCTGCTCCAGGCCACTGGGCAGCATGGGAAGGCAGAAAGGTGGCTCTGGGCTGGAGCAAAGGCAGAAAGGCAGCTCCGGCCAGAGCGAAGGTGGTGCTGGCAGCCAGGGGAAGGAAGGCCCATTCTTGCATGAATCTTCGTGCATCAGGCCTCTAGTTCATAATCACCAAAAAATAATAACAACCAAAATACCCCTTAACTAATGAATGCATAAACAAAATGTGGTATATTCATAGAATGGAATATTATTCATCCATAAAAAGGAATGAAGTGCTGATACAACATGGATGAACCCTGAAGATATTATGCTAAATGCTTTGAGGATACTATGCTAAGTGAAATAAGCTACACACAAAAGAGCACATATTATATGATTCATTTATCTGAAATATTCAGTGTAGGTAAATCCACAGAGACAGAAAGTAGATTTCTGGTTGCTAGAGGCTAAAGGGAGAGAAGATAGTGAAGTTACTGCTTAATTGGTATGGGTTTTCTTTTTGTAGTGATAAAATTGTTTTAAAATTAGATAGTGGTGATGATTGTACAACTGAGTGAATATACAAAAAATGATTGAATTATACACTTTAGAATGGTGAACTGCATTGTATGTTTGTAGCATGAGCCATATTATATCTCGAGGAAGCTTTTAGAAATCCCATTAGCATATTCCATGTTGATGATGGACTATTTGGGAATTTGGAATGTTTATTTTGCTCCTGAACAACTAACTCCTTCCTCTACCACTTCTGCTTACCATGTATGGTAACATAACTAATCAAGTAAATGGAAGCAGAAGGGCTAATCATTGTTATTATATAGCGTATTTGTAAAGAATAAAAATAATGGCCCCTGGACAGGTGGCTCAGTTGATTGGAGCATTGTTCTGCACACCAAAAGATTGTGGGTTTGATTCCTGGTCAGGGCGCATACTAGGTTTTGGGTTTGATCCCCAGTCAGTGGGTGTGCAAGATGCAACAATTAATGTTTCTCATATTCTCTCCTCTCTCTCTCTCTCTCTCTCTCTCTCTCTCTCTCTCTCATTAAAATAACTTTCAGAATAAGTTCCTTACTATTTCTCCTTAGATTAATTTCCTACATACTCTTCAGGGCTAGCTCACCCCAAGTGTCTTTCTACCCAGTTTATAATTAAGCTTAGATAGGTTGCCACAGCCTACCATTATTTCTGCAATCAAGTAAAGTATTAAAGCCACTTTTCCTCCATTGAATAGCTGAGGAATTTCAAATTGTTGCTAATTAAAACTGTAATCATTCTCTAAATGAGTATAAATAAAAGAGATGTGCTTTGACATTAATTGAGAAGCTAGAGGTCTAAATGACCTGTTCCAGGCAAGCATTCACCATTTCCAAGTTAGGGTTAAAATTTTTTAAAAAATATTTTTCTCACAAAACTAGATTTCAGAAAGGTATACCAAATCATAGTAGGACTATGGACATAAGAATATAATAAATAAAATGGGAAAGGTTCATTTGTGACTCCTTTAAATGTCAAATTAAACCAGGTCATCATTGCCAAAAACTTTCTTCTCTCTTTTTATGAAAAGAATACATCTTGCTGTTATATAGGACACGACATTTCACAAATAATTTTTCAGCTGATTAATTATAAAAAGTAAATTGTTACAGGAAAGGAAAGAAGCAAAAGCTAACATTTTAAAAACTAGGCTGTTTAAAGACATCACATTTTGATCATTTCAGCTGTCTAATGGCCATGCATTAGGTGATTAAAGAGAAAAATCCTAACTTTAATTAAGTCCTTATTCCATAATTAGCCTGAACTAGAATAGCTACCTAAAAGCTGTGTTATCTCTAGTTATAATCCAGCAAATTAGTTTAAGAAATAGATTTTCTCAGGCACTGAATTCAAACATAAAGGCATGTTTTAGGCAGAGGGAAGAGCAGTTCATTCTTTAACCCCATGAGTGGACTTGTCAGTCTACCATTATGTTACAATGTTAATGTGCTAACAGGCAAGTGCTGAAGGGATGAGACAGTTTGTAACTCACACCTGAGGGAATCTTCAGGATCTGGGTAGAAACTCACACAGGTCCAAAATAACTTAAGAACTACAATGCTTTCTAGGAACTCTCAAAATCAGGTGTTTTAAAAGATGTTTGGAACAAGGAGGTAGGGGGAGGGTAAAGCAAGAGATCCTCATAAGCAAGTAATTCTCTGGTATGTGGGAGACCAAGGTTCTTATTTCAAGTACTCAGGAGGTGAACAGGGAAAACTAGAAGGATCAATTCTTCATCTACTCACTTTTTTTGTGATTGGGTGTATCTTTTCCATTAGACTGTGGACTCCTTGAGAGCAGTCTATTTCTGTTTGGTTAATTGCTGACTTCATCAGTATATGTAGCACACAGTAGGTGCTTTTCAGATTTCTAATGTATCAGCATAAAAGAGGCTTGAGTAGGGCTAGGAATCAGTGTACCTGTTTGTGAGTGACCTTGACTAGTTCCCTTGCAACCCAAGAGGGAGTGGAGGAGTGAATCCTAAGATGGTCCAACCCTGACTGAACACCTAAAATTACTGGAAGAGCTTTCAAAATGCAGATGGCAGGCTTAGCCCCTGAAAAACTCATTTAATTGGTCAGGGCTAGGGCTGGCCGTTGGTGCTTTTTATTAGCTGTCCAGGTGATCCTGTGTGGCCAGGGTTAAGAACTACTGCCCTATAGTAATATTTGAGGAATTCAATCCACTGGTGAGTGTGGGTCTCATGTTAGTTTGCCAGAGAATCATCTTTTTGTTTAATAAATGGCTTTCTTGCTCCCACTCCAAGACATCCTGAATCAGTGGGTTTGACAAGATGCTTGAGCTAAGAATCTGCATTTGTAGAAGCAAGTGATTCTGTTGCAGTGGATCAAAAGACCACACCTTCAAAAAAATACGAGGAGCCACTATCTTTGTTCTCTGAAGGTACCTGGGTTATCTTTGAGAAAAGAAAACTAAATGGCAATGGGGGGGAGAGGGACTCTGTTTTTAAAATGAATTGGAGCCCTAACCGGTTTTGCTCAGTGGATAGAGCATCGGCCTGCGGATTCAAGGGTCCTGGGTTCGATTCCGGTCAAGGGCATGTACCTTGGTTGCAGGCACATCCCCAGTGGGGGGTGTGCAGGAGGCAGCTGATCGATGTTTCTCTCTCATCGATGTTTCTAACTCTCTATCCCTCTCCTTTCCTCTCTGTAAAAAATCAATAAAATATATTTTTTAAAAATTAAAAAATAAAATAAAATGAATTGGAACTGCTTTTGTCCTCCAGCCATCAAACACAGGAAGAGTGTTCATTGCTCTGGTGAGTAGTACCAAGGTGCTATATTTTCACCTGCCTCAACATTGCTTAGCTCAAGATCAATTTGAATACAACACCTTGTTCCTTCTGTGATGCCATTGGTCTCATTAAGGCAATTAGCTTACACATTTTTGATCCAATGGACATTACCATAAACACAAGTGTTTCCTTTTCACCCAGCAGCCTTGAGAACATGAGCATGAGTACATTATTCTCATTTTGAAAGATGGAGAGATTGAGGCAGAAACTGACCCTAAGGCAAGGCTATATTAGATTGGGAAAAATCAAAGCCCTGATTTGATTTGTGTCAAAAGCACTTTAACATCTCAGACCTAATTTTTCCTTACCAATCCCCTTATGAAGCAAGGTGGGGGCAGGTGTCATTCTCCTCAAATCTGACCTTATTTGTGGGAGGAGCAAACAAGCAACTATTGATGAGATTTTAAGGCCCCACTACCAATAGACCTCTCCCACCTTTAATGCCTCAAGTTCCAGCTTCAGCAATCACTCCTTTGGGTTGTTTTATCCTCTCTGTGTATCTTTTCTTGTGCAGATATTCTAGCTATGGCTTACATGGCATTGGATATTTTTATCAGGTGGCCTCATTTGCTATAGGGGGGAGAACATGCAGGAAAAGAGCACTGAAAACAAAGTAAAAGGGGAGTATTACCCAAAGAGGCAATAGAACCAAAAGTAGTGACTATAGAAAAGGGATGTTTTATGTCAGCTTCACCTATTTTCCATGTTACCTAGAGCAAGTTCTGGTCCCCAAGTGCAGATGTGGTGGTTCAGGGACTTTGCCATATTGATTAGAGCTGGGTTCAGGGACACATTCCTCATTAATAGCAAAGGTATCAAGATTTAAGAGAAACTGAACTGCTTTAAAATTAAGATACTATTTACTTGCCATATTTTCTTTTTAAAATATTGACCTTTGGGAAATCTAAAATCTTTCAATACTAAATCAGTCTGGGTGACATTGAATTATACCCTTAACATAGAGAGGAGGCCCTCTTATTTTCCTCTTTGGGAAAGGAAAGCTACTCTCTTGAACTTTCAGTAGCCCTTTGTTAATTTGAAAATTAGCATTTGCTTTCCAGACTATCTTCTTCTTATCACATTCTTTGGAAATAAAAAGAGAGGATGGTCAGGATGTGACCTTAGTAATGTCAGATAGAAGTTGGATAGGATCAAACAGAAAAATATGGATGCAGGAGTCAGAGCTCAATAGCTTTTCCAGCTCTAAAGGATGGAAAAGTCTAAATATGGGTCCTTCATTGTGGAATCTGCTTTGTGGGAGATGTTCTCATGGAGATATGAGTTCACACAGCAAGTTCAAAGCAAAAATCTGGACAATGTGTGCTCCTCACAGAGGTCAAGGTATAAAGCCCAAGTGCCAATAGTTCCATGTAGCATAACTGGAAGGTCAAGGTCAGAAAGAATGGTTTTTATAGATGAAAGGGCATACCAGGCCAGAAAATGCCTTACGGTGACCAACAGTAATAAGATTGCCAAGCTGTTCAAAGATAGGTGGGTGCACTACTGATAGATATTAGCAGCTATAATCTTAAACCTGAGAACAAATGACAGAAACATAGACCATGAGGAATTGGGTCATAAAGAGAAGAACAAGAATCCCCTTTAACTCAAGACTAATCCAAAAACAGCTGAAGTTCTGCATTCTTGGTCCCAGCTCTGCCATGAGCTTATGTATGGGACCTAGGCAATTCACTCATTTACAGAATGAAGGGATTAAGCTATATCAGTTGATCTAAACCACGATATGGCTTATCATATGTCATTCATAGGATGGAAATGTTTAAGAAGTTGGCCACACTTAGAGAAATGTATCCTGCAGAGAAAACTCATATAATGTGTAGGTATCAGAGGAGAAGTTTAAAACTTATCTTGAGCACTGTTTCTCAAAATTTAATATGTTTCCAAATCACCCATGGATCTTGTTAAAAGACAGATTCAGATTCAGTGGGTCTGGGGTGGAGCCTGAGGTTCTGCATTTCCAAAAAGCTCCCAGATGATGTCTCTGTTGCTGATCCATGGGCCACACCATGAGTATCAAGTATATTGAGGATCATACAAGCTCTGAAATTCTATGATCCTTATGTACCGGTATAATTACTATGTTCCCAACCCTCTGTTTCCCCACTCTAGGTCATGATCAGCCCAAGATATCAGGCTTTGATGAGTCTGCTGGTGAGGCCAAGTAGGTAAAATCGGGAACTAGGAAGATCATTGCCCCAGCCTGACCCCATTGTTTCTGTGCTCTATGTAACATGTAGAACTCTGGGTTCTATGACACTATCAGCTCTTGGCTTTGGTAGAACTCCTTGCTACGTCAAATAGGTAGAACAAGTTGACAGTAACAGTCTTTCTGGGATATCATGGCATCATAGTCCATTTTCATCAGAGGCAGGCTCTTAAAGGCATAGAAAGAAACACTGTTGAGGAGAAAAAATGGACAATCCATGTGGAAAATTTTCCAAGACTTCTGGCATTAAAATATTCATTTTACTTTACCTCTATGATGTCATGAACATCTGCCTTCTATCTTAGATAGTGAGCCCTCCTTATTCAGCACTATATACCCAAGGCCCACCATAGCACATAGCACAGAGCAGTTATTCAGTAAATATTTGTTGAATGTATGAATGAACAAATTAATGAATCAAGCAATTGGAGCTACTGTGTGCTTAGAGGAAATTTCTTTGGGGAAGTCAGCAGGAGGAGCAACAGAAACAGCAGGAGGCAGAGAGCAGGGAAGCATGAATTCATTCAGGCATAGTTCCCTTAAGTGTCCTGCCCTTGTACTGCCCTTTGTTGTTCTTTAATACACAACAGGATGCACCTGCCCAGACATGGGAACTTAGCTTTGTAGATAGGAAAGCTGATACAAAGCCCCTGTTAATTAAAAAGCTTTTGCAATTGGAACTGTCTTCTAACACAAAGTAGAACTTGATGGGTTTGATGTTTACTTGTGTTGAGAATATACAATGAACAGTCTCAGGATTATCTCCTAATCCTGAACCCAGCAAAGGAAATAAGATCTATCCAATGTCACCACTGGTCTGTTATTTATTATTTCAAAACCAAAAATTAAATTGATGAACATCCAGATGGCCAAGAAAATCAACTACGCTTTTCTGTGGATTTATTAATGAAAATAACCTTTAAGCTTTTCTGCCCTAATTTCCTCTGGTTTCTTATTCCTTGTTCCTACTTATTTCTGAATATCTAGCTAAGTAATATCACTGATGCCCAGGCTAGCACTTTGAGAATGATCTGCTCAAACAATTTACACCAAGCTATGCAAATCTAGGGGAATTTCCATTTTGAAAAAGAATACTAATTAAAATAACAAGATGGATCAGAAAGAAGATGAGTATGGAGAAAGTGGGGGTGGAAAGGAAATTCTCATGAATCTCACCTATAGGTCAGGTAGCGTACCTCTGCCATGCCTACTAACTAGAACCTCTCTAGCCTGACTAAATAGATTTACCATCAAGATATAAAAACAACTTGTTATAGCCAACCCAAATCCATTCATTGAACAGTTGCATTTACGAATTAGCTTAGGAAAATCTCTCTTATTGATATATTGAGACAGACGAGAGTTGCTATCTGTTTGGCTTAAAGAGGACTCCTCTGTGGCCTCCTGGCTGGACTAAATGTCCTGGTCCTCAAATTAGACAGATTAAGGTCCAAAAAGACCAGAGAAGTCAGCAACTATTTTGCAAGTTTTCAATTCAGAGATCAGTGTGCTCCCCTGTGACCAAAGCCCGAACTGCAGCTACTGTGGCATAGACCCAAAGCAGAGGTTGTTCCTAAGCCTCACCATAATTATTGTGTGGGATGTTTTATTTTTCAGGGCAGAGAGGAAAAGGGAGAATAGTTAGAAGAGCTTTAGAGGAAAATCTAAATTCTGCTTCCAGCATTACTGATTTTCTCTTTGAAAATTAGCAGCTCTCTCGTAAAACCCTTGATAGAGCTCCATTTGGAATAATGTGTGACAAAGAGTAGCTACTAATGGCCCCTAATCATAAGTGGATTGCTCCGAATATTACGTATTTAATGAAAGGTAATGGCTGTCTCACTGCAGCAAGAAGAGGAATGCTAAGTGATCTCTTTACATGTGTGTTCCTTTTATGCTGGCCTTTGTTAGATCATACACACTTGAGAAAATCTAAACAAAAAGGACTCACCCACCTGGCAACAACTACTACAAAACGCTCCCAGAAATTGCTTTCAGTCTATTTTTCAAATGCTTCCTGGTACTTCCAAACAATTTGTGGTTCTATAATTTGGAGACCATTGATCTAATGGAAACAGACCAGAAAGTAGGGACATCTAATTTTTTTTTCTCGGAATCAAATCTGCACTAAGAGGCAGGATGATGGCAATGATGACATCTGTGTCCCCATCAAGAAAGTGAGAGGATTGGGCCTTAAAGTTCAGTCCTTGAAGATCAGGTCCTCAATGTTGCCAAGCTTCTGTTCAGTTTGTAAATGGAAAGGTGATGTTACTAAAGCACACACTTGAAACATACAATTGACCAGTTGATTGAAAGTATACACTTTGCAGGCTTTCTAGTTTCTGTACTTACTCAGCATGCCAGAGTGTGGGAATAGCACCATAGCACTCTTCTTGCCTAAAAAGTATTTGAGAGCCGCTACCACTCCACTATCTTATTTGATTAGTCATGTCTTCATAACATAATTTCCCTCATCTTTGTGGTATGGGGAGTCTTCCTTCCAGGATTCTTTAATTCATGTTATAATCAACAAGGAGGAATAGAATTAGTCCTTCCTAGAATTACGTCTTACCTTCCCAACCCAGTGACAGTAACAAGACTAGAATTAATTGAATTCTGCTATGTACCATGACTGTGCTTTATACCTATTATCTAATTTAATCCTAACATCATCTCTAGAGGGTAGGTATAATTAACCCCTATATAACAGATGAGAAAGTAGAAACATAAAGAAGGTAATACAGCTTATGTGTGCTCAAACCAGAACTTAAATCCAGGTTGTTTGACTCCAAAGTCCATGCTCTTTCTACTACATTATATTTATTATCATTAAAACATAATGAACCCGCTCACAAGGCTGGCCTAAAGTTTGGGAAGAATTCTGCCACAATTCAAAGATAAATGAATTATAAAATGATTTTTAAACCAAGTACTACAACTAAACTGTATTCATATTATACATATAATTATACATATCAATATGTATTCATATTTGTATGTGTGAATAAATTATATATGTCTTTTTCAAAAAGTCATTGACAAAATAACTCTTTCTGTCTTGGAAGCTAATTTGGGAGGATCATTTTTCTCTCAGAGATAGATAATCATGTTCTCCTACAACTCAAATCAGCATGATGAACATTTCTCTTTTTTCTTTCAGTAAATTGTTGCTGTGCCATTATTATCTTTGTTAGCTTTGCTTAATTGTGATACTATGTTACCCCAAATATTACTACTAATAAAACTTAAAAATACAATAAAACAACATATAATTCATAAAAGAGAAATTCCAAAAAGCAAGCAAACATATTGGGAATTGGTGTAATAAATAAGGAAATGTAAATTAAAACAAAAATGAGGTGCCCCTTGTCAGTTTGGGGAACTCCTACTTCCATGCTAAATCTGCCCATGTTCCAGAAAAACTGAGGTAAAATATATTTAATCTAGTTCTCCTTTGCATTCCTATGGAAATATATGTGGGCCTCTGTTATAGCACTTGCCACATTCTCTTCTCCTTATCTATACACTAGATGGTGAATCCCTCCTAGGAAGTGCCCATATTTTATCTCAGTGTCCACAGTACCTGACACGAGTTTAATAAACATATATTGAATATATGCACCATTTATATATGTTATTTAAAAAAGCAAAGAAAAATAAAACATAAAATGATACCAGCCTCAAAACCAATAAACTCACCTCTAAAAATTTCTCAATGGATATTTGCACAAATACATTTTAGTAGTATAATGGGACAAATGCTGAAATGGCTTAAACGTTCAACAACAGGGAAATTATTCAGAAAATTATATTAGTGTTGGGGAATAGTAAGCAGCCATTGAAAATGAAAGACAAGAAATCATGTAACAACAGAGAGGAGTATTTATGAAACACTGGAAGGATTCAAAGGGAGAACTCAGCATTGTATATTTACCATGATTACAATTAAGTTATTAAAGTATATAAATAAAATTTGGAAAGTAATAAGGATAAATGAAAATTCATAATTAGTTGGTAAAGGTTGAAAACATTTTTATTATTTTTTAAAATATATTGTTATTGATTTAGAGAGGAAGGGAGAGGGAGAGAGAGATAGAAGCATCAATGATGAGAGAGAATCATTGATCAGCTGCCTCCTGCACACCCCACAGTGGGGATCCAGCCCACAACCCAGGCATGTGCCCTGACCAGGAATCAAACCGTGACTTTCTGGTTCATAGGTCGACACTCAACCACTGAGCCACACCAGTCAGCATGTCCTTTAATGTTGTCATAACATTTTAAACAAAATTTAGAAAACTAAATTATAAGTGGACCCTATCTACAAAGCAGATTATGGTCCTGAGATTCATTTATAAGTCATATGTCTGGTACACTGAAATAACATGCATGGTGCTTTTGGGGAGTCTCAAGTGATTTGAAACTATCCTACTGAAGTTAGCCAATTATAGCTCAAACAGTGTGAGTTTCTGATGGAAAAGCAGTACATTTGATAAGAGGTTAATATCCAAAATATGTGAAGGACTCATACAACCCAACACCAAAAAAACAAACAATCCAATTAAAAAATGGGCAGAAGACCTGAATAGACACTTCTCCAAGGAGGACATACAGATGGCCAACAGACATATGAAAAGATGCTCAACATTACTAATCAGAGATATGCAAATTAAAACCACCATGAGATATCACCATACACCTGTTAGAATGGCTATTGTCAATAAATCAACAAATAAGTGGTGAAAATGTGGAGAAAGGGGAACCTTCATGAATTGCTGGTAGGATTGCAGATTGGCGAGGCCACCATGGAAAAGAGTTTGAAGATTCCTCAAAACAGAAAACTACCTTATGACCCAGAAATTCCATATCTGGGTATATATCTAAAGAAACACAAAACACTAAATCAAAAAGGTTTGTACACCTCTGTGATCATTGCAGCATTATTTACTATAGCCAAGATATGGAAGCAACCTAAGTGCTCATCAATAGACGAGTAAATAAAGAGTTCAAATAAAGAAGTGGTCCATATGTACAATGGAATATTACTCAGGCATAAAAGCAAATAAAATCCTACCATTTGTGACAACATGGATGAACCTGGAGAGTATTATGCTAAGTGAAATAAGTCAGAGAAAGACAAATACCATATTATATATGGAATCTAAAGAACAAAATAAACATAAAAACAAATTAGAAACAGAATCATGGATGCAGAGAACTGATGGCTGCCAGATAGGAGGGCTTTGGGGGGCTGGGTGAAAAAGGTGAAGGGTTTAAGAAGTACAAATGGTAGTTACAAATACTCATGGGGATGTAAAGTACAGCATAGGGAAATATAGTCAATAACATTGTAATAACTATGTATGGTGCCAGGTGGGTACTTGAATTATCAGGGGGATCACTTCATAAATTCTGTAGTTGTCTAATCACTATGCTGCACACCAAAAACTAACATAAAATAATATTAAATGTCATCTGTAATAAAAATAAAATTTAAAAAGAAAAAGAAGAAAAAGTAAGAAAAGCAGTATAAAACTACATTGTTGTAATAAAATAGAAAAAAAAGGCCAATTTACTTCTTTTGAATGCTAATGGTACTTAAGGGAAAGCAGTATAATTAGAGGAAGATGAGAAATGTGGGCAGGGACTTGTGTTAACATTCTGAAGGGGTCTTTGGACATTTTCAAGGACTTTCACAGTTTAAGGCACTGGTTCTTTGTATAATTTCATACTATAATGTATGAAATTCTCCTTGATTCAAGTGCATCACTATCATTACTCTTAGGCATTTCAGACATGATTAGGGTCATTTTTTATTCTTTGTGACACACAAATGAGATGAGTACAGAGGGAGAGAAAAAAGAAACTTCCATGAGGTAAACTGAATAGAGAAAGAAAAACTAAAGGTGATTGAAGCAGATATACTGGAAATTTGAAGAGAGGGACTTCAATAAAATTGCATAAATAAAGACAAGGCCAGGTTTATTTCTGAAGATCTAGCAGAATGAATATCTTGACTGATGTTCCTGCCTAAAAAAAAAAAAAAAAACAAAAAAACTGAGGCCAGCTGCCCTAGCTGGTTTGGCTCACTGGATAGAGCATCAGCCTGGGGACTGAAGGGTCCCAGGTTCGATTCCGGTCAAGGGCATGTACCTTGGTTGCAGGCACATTCCCAGTAGGGGGTGTGCAGGAGGCAGCTGATCGATGCTTCTCTCTCATAGATGTTTCTAACTCTCTATCCCTCTCCTTTCCTCTCTGTAAAAAAATCAATAAAATATATTTTTTAAAAAAAAACTGAGGCCAGCTATTAAGAACTAGAGTCAGGTCTGGCCGGCGATGCTCAGTGGTTGAGTGTCAACCTATGAACCTGGAGGACACGGTTCTATTCCTGGTCAGGGCACATGCCTGGGTTGTGGGCTCAATCCCCAGTGTGGGGCATGCAGGAGACAGCCGATCGGTGATTCTCTCTCATCATTGATGTTTCTCTCTCTCTCTCTCTCTCTCTCTCTCTCTTTCTCTCCCTTCCTTTCTGAAATCAATAAAAATATATTTTTAAAAAACGGAAAATGTTGAATGAAATATTCCAAACATTTTAAAAGTTTTATAGAACTAGAAAAAGAGTTAGTAGTTACCAAACCAAAATGTAAATGAAGGCTGGAACTTAGAGAGTTAAACTGAGCATTAATAGTTCTTCTGAACTAAGGGCATTTACTAAACAGGGAGAATCTCAATTTGAATTTTCATGGACTCCTTAGGTGTGGGTGACAGTTTAAACTCAGAGCCACAAAAGGTAGGGAGTCTAATACTGATTATATAATTGTAATGTTTTGTGAGGCCAAAAGAACAGAATAGGACTAAAACATATAGCAAATATATATTTATATCAGGAGAAGAATAAATGAGGCTAGTTCTATAAGGTCTAATAATTGCCCAGGATAGTAAGAGGATGATCAAAATATTTTTGATATGTTAAGCATACATGTTTTCATTTCAAAGATAACCATTGAAAGCACTGAAGTAGAGTCTATAACTTTCAAATTAGAAGAGGAGAAAATGGAATACTCATACACATTAAATCCATCTAAAAACAGGTAGTACAAATAAAAACAAGAGAACTGAGACAATCTGAAAGCATAAAATATTATGGTAGATATAAATCCAAATAGGTCATTAATTATATCAAGTGTATGTAGATTTAAAGCTCTAGGTAACAACAAAGATGTTCTGACTAGATTAGTAAAATGATCCATGAAATGTTTATAAGAGGCTCATCAGATGAATAAAGATACAGGAAGGTTGAAAGTAAAATAGGGAATGAAGATATTTCATGAACATGCTAAAGAAAAGAAATACATTGTTACTGGATTATAGTTGTCAAAATTTACTTTGAGGCAAAAAGTATGTCTAAACATGTAGAGGGTCACTTTGTAATGACGATAAGCTTAATTTATAACTATGGGATATTTTTAAATGGAATGCTGCACATAAATTGAAATGAATGAAATACTGGTACATGCAGGAACATGGATCAATCTCACAAATGTAGAGTGTACTATGCTATTTATAAAAGCATTCTGTATAATTCCATTTACATAAAGTTTTTAAAAAGCAGGCAAACTAAACTTTAGAGATATATACCCAGGTTGTACTAATAGAAAGATAAACAAGGACTAATTAAAACAAAGTTAGCACTGTGGTTGCTGGAAGGGTGAGAAAGAGGAATGTGGTTTAGGAAGAAGCAAATCTTCCGAGATGTTGGTACTGTTCTATTTTTAACTGGGATGAATGTTGCACAGGTCTTCTCTTTAATATTATTGTTTAAAATATGCCTGTTAGACATGCACTTCTGTATGTGTGATGTACTTCACAAAATTAAAAATATATTAATTTTTTAAAATAGAGAAAAGAAGGAGGTCACTTCCTCTTTAACTTCCTTTTTCACATATTCATCCAGGATTCACAAAACAAATATTGAGTTCTTACTATGTGCCAGAAAAGACACTGGAGATGCAGGAATAAGGAAGACAAAATCCTTGTCTCAAACCTTTTGTGTTACAAATGATAAGAAATCGAACTCAAACTAGCCCATGTACCTAAAATATCTAGAGGCAGATTTAATCTCAAATGAGGTTTGATCTAGCAGCTCAATAATGTCACCAAGGTTGTTCCTGTCCCTCTGTCCTGTCCACTGCAATGTTGGCTTTATCCTAAGGTTTCACAATATGCCCTCCGCAGCAAATGTTCCTCTCCTGGTCATAAATAGCTATAGCACACACAAGCCTCATGGAAGAGAGAAACATTCTAGGCATTCACAGCAAATGTCCTGCAGTTTACCTTCACTGGATCAGCTTAAGCCTGGGTTATATTCCCAGCTCTGAAACAATTAGCAGAACTTCAGAAGGGGAGTAAATTATTCAGTTAGGCTTTGAGTAGGCAATGGGGTCAACTTAGTAACCCAACCACATAGCTAAAAATCATATTTGGGGTATTTCCCAAATCATAAATCAGGGGGCCATTGCCAGGAGGAAGAATGAAAGTTAGAAAGGCCAATAAAATCATTCTTACAGTCCCCGCTGTCATGGAGCATACATTCTTGGGAGGGGTGGGGAAATCAGAGAATAAATAAGTAAACAAATAAATACATACTAGTAAATAAGATAGTTTGAAATACTGATAATGCTATGACAATAATAATAGAATAGAAGCTCCAAGAAAACAGTTCTTTTTTTTAATGCTTTGCTCACTGCAATATTCCACCTATCTAGTTCACTACCAGCACATATAGGCCAGAAATAAATGTTGAGTTGAATTGAATTGAATAGTAAATAGGGTAAAATGATAGTCATTGCTTTGTATCACACTCTCTGCTCACAGTCATTTCTCTGCACGGGCTCCTTGTTGGCCACATGCCTTCATTTCTGAAGTTCTTCCCACCTGGGACTCCTCCATTTTTCCTCTGTTCATCCTATGCATCTTCCCAAACTTTGTTGGAATCCCATCTTCTTCAGGAGTCTTCCATGACATATAGGCTGTTCTTTGACTTCTTTACATTCTGATTATCCCCTGCCTCCACCGTGATATTTATCAATGATGTACATTTTAACCCTGCTGTTATTACATTTGGTAATTTGCCATATGCTCTTTCATAATGTTATTTAAAATGATTTTATCATTACTTGTTTTTAAATCCCAAATAAAACATGAATTACCCGTGGAGAGGCATTGTTCTTTTCATAGCCTAACCATTTATTAGCTATATATGAGCTTGGATAAATGATTTGACTGCTTTGAGAGTAAGTTTCTATATGGATAGTGTCTCTGTCATAAGGCTGCTGAAATAATGTATGCCAGTACCACGTGGTAAGTACTTGATAAACAACAGTGATAATTATGATGATGGCAGTGATGATGGTGATGATAAAGGATTATTTCCTCCTCCTTTCTACACCCTTCCCTTCAGTACTTAGCCCAAATAAGGGTACATAATAAGGGCCTAGTAAAGACTCACTGAACTGCCCAAAGATTCCCACTCTTAAAAAGCTGCAGGCTTGATGCTTCTTGCTTGTTTGCCACTAGTGTGGACACCCAGCCTCCAGCCTACTTTGACTTCATTGTCAACCGGGGGAAGTCTGAAACACAAGCAGCTAAGTCACCATACTGCTGAAGTGGAGAAGCCAAGACAGAAGAAAGCAGCAGGAGCAGTAGCAGCCTATACCGTGACACAGCCATCAGTTATAGCCATAGCACTAATATTGAACTAAAAAGCACCTAGCATTAGTGTGGCCTGAGTAACTAAAGAGACACTCACTCAGTAGTTTCCTAATTGACTCAAATGATGATCTGTGTGTTGCCTGGGTACTGGCTGAGCTGCCACTGGGAGTGGAAGCAATGTTATTACACTAAATCGTGTGCATCACCTGGGTCATAAATCAACAGATACTTCATCCGCTAGGGCAAAATGACAGAAATTAAGGCAGTCACAATGCCATGAAGTGGTATTAACAGAAGCAATGAGAGCTCTGTCTCTGGGTAAAAATCATTTGGGGTGAAAAAGCCTTACCTAAATAATTCTGTTTACGTTTTGTGCAGTAGCTCCTGATTACTCAATTAAATCAGGCATGAGCATCGTGTCTCCAAATGTGAAACGTAAAATGGGCAGGCTTTTCCTCTAATTCTGGCTCCTCTATCAGCTGCCTCATTGAGTTTAGAGTACACCTGCTGTGGTCACAGATACAAACTTCCCTGCGTGAGAATTTACACCCAATACCTTATCCTAGTCCACCCAATCCAACTTCACTACCCATGTCAGAGTGAGATTTAAAGCTGGGAAAGGTCATTACTGAGCAATCAGGTCAAGTGAGTAAAGCCTGAGGTCCTGGCCGAGACATAACACTGGCAGGAAAAGCAGTTCTTGAATGTGTTCCAGATATCCTCATTCTAGTAGTTAAGGGCATAACTTGTGAAATGAGATTGAATTTTGCCATTTATTAGTTATTGGCTTTCAGCAAACATTTAACTTCTCTGGGGAAAGAGACAGGATCTACATTTAGAGTAGTTATGAGAATCAAATAAGATCATGCAAACATGGTATTTGGCATGCGTGGCACAAATAAACTGTTGAATAAATGTTAGTCCTTATCATAATTATTGGCAGGTGCAGCGCTGATATTGAGAGTAATGGCTCTGACCACATAGCTAGATGTACTGATGCTATCATATAGATGAGCTTGTAGCTGCTCAATCAGGCTGGTCTTTGAAGAGAATTGGCTAGTTTCATAGACTATAAGTGAGCTAGGACACCTGCAATTTAAAAAGAGGAAAATATTGCCAGATGGACTCACTAGTGAATTCTACCAAACATTCCAAGAAGAGTTGATACCTGTCCTCCTCAAACTCTTCCAAAAAGTTGAAGAAGAGGCAATACTTCTAAGCACATTTTATGAAGCCAACAAAACCCCCATACTAAAACCTGGCAAGGATAATACACACAAAAAAGAAAACTATCGACATCTCTGATGAAAACAGATGCAAAAATCCTAAACAAAATACTAGCAAATCTAATACATTAAAAAGGCAACACATCACAACAAAGTGGGGTTCATTCCAGGTGCGCTAGGATGGGTCAACACATGCATATCAATCAATGTTATGCACCACATTAACTAAATATAGGACAAAAATAATATGATCATATCAATAGAAGCAGAAAAAGCATTTGACAAGATACAACATCCATTTGTGCTTAAAACACTCAATAAAATGGGTATAGGAGAAAAGTACCTGCTATGTTATAGGTACTACAGTAGGTGCTTTCTATGTTATTTCAAATCTACACACATCCATGTAAAGTAGATATTATTATGCACATTTTACAGATGAACAAACAGACTTTATAGGTTTAGTAGAGCCATGTAAGTGGGAGGGTTGGAACTGGAGAGCCCAGGCATGGTGATTCCAAAGCCCAAGCTCCTTGTGCTGAACTGAGGCCCTCCTTGAGATGTGAAAAGCCATGATGAGTTTTGGGAACCAAGGACTATTCAATTTGGTGGAAATGTGTGTGAGTAGTGAAAGAAAATAGCTAGAGGAATAAGCAGGTCCCAAGTCGCACAAGGCTTTGAAGGCCATGATCAAGTGTTTAGACTTCATCCTGACAGAATGGGGAGCTCTGGAGTTATGGTGGAAGAGTTATATGATCAATTCCATATTATAGAAATATATATTTGCCAAAAGTATGGGAATTAAATTAGGAGATGAAGATTAGAGGTAGGGAGGACGGTTAGAAAGCTGTATAGCAGCTCAGTGATGAAGCCTGAGAACAGGGGCAAAAAGCATTGAAGTATCTACTGTTTTGGTGAATGGGCTTATAAAAATTTCAGAAGTCTGAGTAACTTGTCTCCAGAATCTTTACAAAGCCTCTGCTGCTCTCCTTTCTTTTACATCCCTGCTCCTAACCCTGTGTATGATTCAAGATTACACAAACAGGGAGCTATCTAGGAAGGAGATCATAAAGCAATAAAAAGCTATTATTAATTAGTGGAAATGTGTCTCAACAAAGCTATGGCAGTAAGAAAATATATGCTTAGATGATGGTAGGGTTAGAATAGAAGAGTGGTGGCAGCAAGCAGTGATTCTGCAAGTGCCACCAACGAGGCCATATGGCGTTTCAAGTCATTGGACAGGGAACACTTCTCAGTCCTATATATCTTATTTGGATTCTTGACAAGCAATGAGGAAGCCTTGGGTAACAGAGTGGTCCACTTCACTTTAATAGGATTATATGTTCTGGTTGGTTACCTGCCAGCACTTTGATTCCACTTTAGCCAATTGAATGCACTAAATGGCTTAAGCTACAATGAGGACCCAGGTAAGATCTAGGGAGCGTTATAAGGTCAAGCCTAATTATGCTTAAGAGGACTGTGCCCTCTAAGCTGGGACTTCTTTGTGACTTTGCCAGCAGGTCAGTCCAAGGTTTAACCCTATAAGGGCAAAATGGCAGAAACTAAGGCAGTCACAATGCCATGAAGTGGTATTAACAGAAGCAATGAGAGCTCTGTCTCTGGGTAAAAATCATTTGGGGTGAAAAAGCCTTACCTAAATAATTCTGTTTACGTTTTGTGCAGTAGCTCCTGATTACTCAATTAAATCAGGCATGAGCATCATGTCTCTAAATGTGAAGCGTAAAATGGGCAGGCTTTTCCTCTAATTCTGGCTCCTCTATCAGCTGCCTCATTGAGTTTAGAGTACACCTGCTGTGGTCACAGATACTGCCGGGGTTTAGCCCCAACGGTCCAGGGGTTCCCAAAGGTGTGGACGGAAACTTCCCTGCGTGAGAATTTACACCCAATACCTTATCCTAGTCCACCCAATCCAACTTCACTACCCATGTCAGAGTGAGATTTAAAGCTGGGAAAGGTCATTACTGAGCAATCAGGTCAAGTGAGTAAAGCCTGAGGTCCTGGCCGAGACATAACACTGGCAGGAAAAGCAGTTCTTGAATGTGTTCCAGATATCCTCATTCTAGTAGTTAAGGGCATAACTTGTGAAATGAGATTGAATTTTGCCATTTATTAGTTATTGGCTTTCAGCAAACATTTAACTTCTCTGGGGAAAGAGACAGGATCTACATTTAGAGTAGTTATGAGAATCAAATAAGATCATGCAAACATGGTATTTGGCATGCGTGGCACAAATAAACTGTTGAATAAATGTTAGTCCTTATCATAATTATTGGCAGGTGCAGCGCTGATATTGAGAGTAATGGCTCTGACCACATAGCTAGATGTACTGATGCTATCATATAGATGAGCTTGTAGCTGCTCAATCAGGCTGGTCTTTGAAGAGAATTGGCTAGTTTCATAGACTATAAGTGAGCTAGGACACCTGCAATTTAAAAAGAGGAAAATATTGCCAGATGGACTCACTAGTGAATTCTACCAAACATTCCAAGAAGAGTTGATACCTGTCCTCCTCAAACTCTTCCAAAAAGTTGAAGAAGAGGCAATACTTCTAAGCACATTTTATGAAGCCAACAAAACCCCCATACTAAAACCTGGCAAGGATAATACACACAAAAAAGAAAACTATCGACATCTCTGATGAAAACAGATGCAAAAATCCTAAACAAAATACTAGCAAATCTAATACATTAAAAAGGCAACACATCACAACAAAGTGGGGTTCATTCCAGGTGCGCTAGGATGGGTCAACACATGCATATCAATCAATGTTATGCACCACATTAACTAAATATAGGACAAAAATAATATGATCATATCAATAGAAGCAGAAAAAGCATTTGACAAGATACAACATCCATTTGTGCTTAAAACACTCAATAAAATGGGTATAGGAGAAAAGTACCTGCTATGTTATAGGTACTACAGTAGGTGCTTTCTATGTTATTTCAAATCTACACACATCCATGTAAAGTAGATATTATTATGCACATTTTACAGATGAACAAACAGACTTTATAGGTTTAGTAGAGCCATGTAAGTGGGAGGGTTGGAACTGGAGAGCCCAGGCATGGTGATTCCAAAGCCCAAGCTCCTTGTGCTGAACTGAGGCCCTCCTTGAGATGTGAAAAGCCATGATGAGTTTTGGGAACCAAGGACTATTCAATTTGGTGGAAATGTGTGTGAGTAGTGAAAGAAAATAGCTAGAGGAATAAGCAGGTCCCAAGTCGCACAAGGCTTTGAAGGCCATGATCAAGTGTTTAGACTTCATCCTGACAGAATGGGGAGCTCTGGAGTTATGGTGGAAGAGTTATATGATCAATTCCATATTATAGAAATATATATTTGCCAAAAGTATGGGAATTAAATTAGGAGATGAAGATTAGAGGTAGGGAGGACGGTTAGAAAGCTGTATAGCAGCTCAGTGATGAAGCCTGAGAACAGGGGCAAAAAGCATTGAAGTATCTACTGTTTTGGTGAATGGGCTTATAAAAATTTCAGAAGTCTGAGTAACTTGTCTCCAGAATCTTTACAAAGCCTCTGCTGCTCTCCTTTCTTTTACATCCCTGCTCCTAACCCTGTGTATGATTCAAGATTACACAAACAGGGAGCTATCTAGGAAGGAGATCATAAAGCAATAAAAAGCTATTATTAATTAGTGGAAATGTGTCTCAACAAAGCTATGGCAGTAAGAAAATATATGCTTAGATGATGGTAGGGTTAGAATAGAAGAGTGGTGGCAGCAAGCAGTGATTCTGCAAGTGCCACCAACGAGGCCATATGGCGTTTCAAGTCATTGGACAGGGAACACTTCTCAGTCCTATATATCTTATTTGGATTCTTGACAAGCAATGAGGAAGCCTTGGGTAACAGAGTGGTCCACTTCACTTTAATAGGATTATATGTTCTGGTTGGTTACCTGCCAGCACTTTGATTCCACTTTAGCCAATTGAATGCACTAAATGGCTTAAGCTACAATGAGGAGAGAGGAGAGCTCACTAACATGGACATTAATAAAAATTCTTATGCTGACTTGTTGAATGATCTCAAGCAGGTAGGTCATTCACATTCTCAGGGCCTCAAATTTTTCCTCTGCCTGTAAGGCAGCACAATGTTGGCATTAGGAACATGGACTCTATCGCCAGACTGCTTGGGTTCAAATACAACACCACCACTTACTAGCTGTGTGACCCTGGGCCAGTTATTTGATCTCTCCATGTCTGAATTTCCCCATCTGCAAAGTGTAAATGTTTGCAGAGTTGTTATAAAAATTAAATTATTTAATATCTGCAAAGAACTTAGGACAGTACTTGGTAAATGTGATATAAATGTTCACTGTGGGTATTATTAACATCTAGTCAAAGAAGCAGATGGATCCAAAGTTCTGAAGCATCTCTAGAGTCCTCTTTCCTTCTAACCTGAGCCTCTCCCTGACCCTGGCTAGATCCTCCATATAGGACACACATACTCTCTTAACTATGACCTCTGGCTCCATGCCCACACTTAAGATGCCTCCTCTCTTACAGCCCATCCACATGCTTGCTCTACCCACCTCCTGTGCAGAGCCTGCTCTACATACCTTCACCACCCTAGCATTTCCTTATAGCTGAATTATTTGTGGTATATATTCTAAAACCTCTTTAATTTTGTCATGAATGATATCCACTGTTAGATATCTGAGAGCAGCAGTGGGTTTTCTATTTCTGAGACGCCCCAGAGTAAGCCCATGAAAAGAACTGAATGACTAGTTGATATCTGAAGAGCAAGAGTTGAGCTTTTCTCAGAACCACTTCTGAATACAGTTAGCCTTGTGTGCCAGCAGAAGTAGTGTCGGTCTACATGATGCAACTGGACATATCCAAGAAGATCTCCTTGTCCAAAATATTTCCCTCACTAGGGCAAGGCACTCCAACATCACTAATCTATGTCTGTGTCTTAAGCTTTTTCCTCTTTCTAGAATTCTTTCTAAAAATGTAAATATTCATAGGATCCTTATAAGACGAAATAGGTAGCAGGATTCAGGATGGGAATATGTGAAACAGTAGTGGGAAAACAAATGAATCAAATAGTGAAAATTCAGGGGCACTGTTAGGTAGCTATGAAAATAGTTCTTGCTTGATAAACTATCTTTTATGCCCTGAAATTGATTGGTACAATGAGCTCAGAAATAAATTTTGACATCTATAAAAAAAAACTTAAATATGTTCACATTCTTTGATTCAGTAATCTCGTTTCTGTAAAATCATTAAAAATACAGCAAAGTTTATGAATGAAGACTTTAAATACAGTGATATTTATAATACTAAAAACAGAAGCAGCTTAAATGCTGTCATGTGGAAAAGTTTAAGTAAACTGTATATTTCACTCATTTGATTATCAAGTAGCCTTTAAAAAATAACAGCAGGGGAAAATATTTATGCTATTAAGATAAAAATGTTAAAATATAAAAATTATATGTAGAGTATCTTCACATCTATGTAAAATAAACAAATCATGAGAAAATTATGTATAAAAGATAAAAAGGAAATATAATAATATTGTGGGACCTGAGTATGAATATTCTAATATAAGAATACTAGAGGCCCAATGCATGATATTCATGCACAGAGGGGGGGGGGGTCCCTCAGCGAGGCCTGTACCCTCTCCAATCCAGGACCCCTTGGGGGATGTCAGACTGCTGGCTTAGGCCCAATTGCACACTGGCAGTCGGACATCCCTCTCACAATTTGGGACCGCTGGCTCCTAATTGCTCACCTGCCTGCCTGCCTGATCGCCCCTAGCCACTCTGCCTGCCAGCCTGATCGCCCCCAACTGCCGGCCTGATTGCCCCCAACTGCCCCCCCTGCCGGCCTAATCACCCCCAACTTCCCTCTCTGCCGGCCTGATTGCCCCCAACAGCCTCCCCTGCCGGCCTTATTGGGGTTGGGGGGCCGATTGGGGGCAGAGCCAGCCATGGGGATCAGGCAGGCAGGCAGGTGAGCAGTTAGGAGCCAGCAGTCCCAGATTGTGAGAGGCAGTTGAACATCCCCCAAGGGGTCCTGGATTGGAGAGGGCACAGGCCGGGCTGAGGGACCCCCCCTCCCATGCACAAATTTTGTGCACCAGGCCTCTAGCTGTGTAATAAAACTTAGCACAAAGCCTAGCTCATAGTAAGTTAGCTATTATTGGTTGTAATGATATTGTTAAGTTTTCCCTTAATTTCTGTAGAGAAAAGTTACAAGAGGTTTTTGGTTTTTGTTTTGGGTGGTGTTTTTTGGGGGTTTGCCCAAATATGAAGATGGGTTGGATGTATGCCTACATCCATAACATTACTTCTCTAATTTTTACACTTTACTTACATTAATGAAAATGAAATCATGATACAAAGGAGGAGGAACTCTAAATATCAGAGAACAGGTTCTGACTGTGTATTTATTGTGAAAAGACTTACTGTTCTATGTAGAGAAAAAGCATGGTGTTTATTTAATTGGAGATTAGTCATTTAAACTCTGGATACCACGCCCCACTGTAGGATTAGAAGGGGATTTCTCAGGCATTATCCTCCTCCCTAGCACTATTTTCAGGAACTAACAATTGTATTTCTTGGCATAAGTGGATTATAACAAACTATCTATTTGAACATTTAAGGAATAGATTATATCTTAACACCTTTCCCCTGTCCACAAAAGATTTGAAACAGCTACATTTAAAGATAAAATGGAGAGAGCCAAATCGAGGAATAATTTTCTGCTAACAACAGAATTTGAGAAAAATGTTATATATATTGTATCAAAAGAAGTAGAAATAGTGAAGTTCTTTCATTGTGTGGGAAGCCAGTGAAAAAAATGACATCAAATTAAAAGAAAACTTTACTTCTCTCTCTCTCTCTCTCTCTCTCTCTCTCTCTCTCTCTCACGCACACACACACACACACACACACAGTTGCAGCAGGCAACATGGGCTGCCTAAATTTCCATGTGCACAGAATGGATATTGAGCAATCTTAATTGCTACTGGGCATTAAAAATAGGACTTTCATCCTAAAGTGTTGAAAGAACCATATGGATGCTTTGAAGAATGACTGTACCATGTTTGGAAATTCTTGGAATCCAGAGATTAAAAAATAAAAAAGACATAGTTACCACCTACATTTTCAGAAAGGGCAAAGGGTAAATGTAGACATAAAAGATGAAATAAACCTAATTTTACTCATAGGATGACATAAAAAATAATTCCGCAATAAAAATAAAGGTAAGAACAGCACAGTGTACTGAATAACAATCAACACTACCTTATAAAGCGAAAAAATCCTGTTGATCCAATGTAATTTTTGTTGGTAATAGACGACAAGCTTAATGGATTTGGGGTAGCAAACAGCATAATATGTATTGAACTTAGAAAGGTTTTTTATTCTGCTCCTGGCGATGACCTACTCATTAACTAGCTTGAAAAATATGGTTCAGATCATATACAATTGGCACTAGAGGATGATATTGACAAACTAGTTTTTGATAATTCAGTAAGAACCAGAGGCAGGGAAGCACACTGTTCTTTTTCTCAAGGTACTGACCCTAAAGCTGATGCTACTTAATATGTTCATCAATACTTCATTGGGTGGAAAACAAGATATGCCTGTTAATTATAGAAAAATATAGTCATGAACAATTTTAACTCAGAAATAAGTTACATGATAGATGGTAGCTATTTTTAACCTCCACCTCCAACAGCAAAAGAAAATAGTTCTAGAAGAATATAGATTGATGGGCAGAGGAAGATAAGGCACTAGTCTTTGACACACACTATCTTTTAGGATAAGTATAAAAGGAGGTCATAGAGAGTTAAGGTGGGAAAGCAAATAAATGATAGGGATCTCAGAGAAAGAGTTATTTATAGATACACAGATCAGGGTGGCTAGTGGAAAAGGCTGAAAAGTCATTTACAAATATAACTGCAGGTCAGAATCTGACGGCGATGTGTGACTAGCAATCTATATGCCTGTTGGGAAAAAGTACACCAGACCACAAATTGCTAAATATATCTTAGGAGTGTGTTTAAGGCAACCGCTCAGCGAAGAAAGTAAAATAATCAGCTAAAATGGTTAACATTCATCATGGCAATTTTTCCTCTGAGGGTAAATAGTTAAGGAATTGATTGTGGATGGAGCCTTGATGGACGCTACCATGCAAGAACATATAGGATACTCAGAAATGAAGAACATTAAACAAAATGTAGTATAAGAAGATGGATGCTTTTAACAAATAAAAAACCATGATAGAAGGCCCTAGGGGGTCATAACAGAAGTGTGGGAAATTCTATGGATACAGGAATGGATCATGTCATTAGCAATCCTTATGAAGAAGGAAGGGAGCAAGAAGTAGGGTTGGCTGAAGTGACAATTCCCCAGATCTCTGGAAAGCAAGTTGGAATGATTTTACAAAAGTTTAAATCTAGCCAGATTACAAGGCTCTAATGACAAGTACTGAAATGTATATGACTATGTGTAAGTGCAATTTGTAAAGCCCTAAAATAAAAAAAGACACAAAAGGTAAAGAGTAAACCATTCTTCAATTAGTAAGGCAACAAAAGAGGCTAAAGAAAAGAAAAACAGTCCTTCCATGCTGCCTCAAAGGGTATGAGATCCTTCTTTTTTACTACTGTATAGTATTCCATGCTATAAATGTACCATCTCTCACTCATATGTGGAATCTAATGAACAAAATAATCAAATGAACAAAAAAATAGATCCAGATACAAAGAAGTATGGAACAGACTGTCAAATCTCAGAGGGAAGATGGGGGTGGGTGGTTGGGTGGGAAGAGGTCAACCAAAGAACTCGTATGGATGTATGCATAACCCATGGACACAGACAATAGGGTGGTGAAGGGCTTGGGTGGAGATTGCTGGAAGGGCTCAATGGGGGGAAAAGGGAACATATGTAATACTTTCAACAATAACGATTTTAAAAAAGAGAAAAACATGATTTTTTTAGCTAACCTTCTTGCTTTTTACCCCAAGCCCTCACATGGTCCCTTGGAGAGCTACAGCCAGATGACAGCCAGGACAAACTTGTAATGAAAGCAAAATCCCTGGGCCTGAAAAATTAGCAAATTAAGGGATATTAGGAACACACTGTTGTTAATCTGCATCACATGTAAGTCTTAGCTTTTTTATTTGTTATGGAGAATTATTTGAGCAACTGTGAAGCTTTGAGAAGATAAATTATAACTTTTCTAAACCTAGTGTTATCTTTTAAAATAAATTTATTTGAAAATTTCATACCTGGAGAGTATTATGCTAAGTGAAATAATTCAGCCAGAGAAAGATAATCACCATATGATTTCACTTACATGTGGAATCTAATGAACAAAATAAACCAACAAACAGCATAGAAACAGACTCATAGATAAAGAGAACAGACTGACAGCTGTCAGAAAGAGAGGGTTGGAGGGCTGGGTGAAAACAGGTAAATTTTATAATACATTAATACCTGCTCATTATTGAAAATATAGAGAGGCCTGGCTGGTGTGGCACAGTTGTTGGGTGTCATCATGTGCATCAAAAGGGCACATGTTCAATTCCTGGTCAGGGCACATGTCTAGGTTGTGGGCTCAATCCCCAATAGTGGGTGTGCAGGAAGCAGCCAATCGATATTTCTCACATGGATGTTTCTCTTTCTCTAAAAATCAATAAAAACATTTTAAAATATATAGAGAGAAGTTTATAAAGCAAAATATGGTAGTGTTCATTCACATCACCAATCTAAATCTCCACCACAGAGCCAGAGATAATTAGTATTATAAGTTTGTCTTGTAACCTCCCAGGACCATTTTTTTTATATTTACACACACACGCACACACACACACACACACACACTTCATAGCCTTCCTTTTCTTCTTTTTTCCACTTTACTGTCATCTGGGCAACTCTAAGTCTTTGGAACAATGGGACAAGGAGCTTCTCGGGGTCCATTGTGGTGACGCACGTAATGCATTTACTCAATCCAAAGCAGGCATTAAAAAGAAAAACCCCAAATGCTCTCTTGTATCCATTTTAAGAGTAGGATTGGCGCTTTCCGCTATTACCTGAGTCCTGATCTATCACCCCAGGGAGAGCTTTCCAATCCTGCACTTTCCCGGGGTGGAAAGGCTGCAGTGGGGTTAAGGATAAGGCTCCTTGGGCCTACCTTCTCCCATGCCTCTACATTTACCTTTCCGGCACCTTTCCTTCCTCAGAAAAGCATGGACATACTCTTGTATAAAACATTCTGTCTAACTGGGAGTAACCTTAACTCCTCTGCTTGCAAGCATATGTGTTAAAAGATCAATACGGAGTCTTTTTTCTTCTAGACTCAGTATGGCACATCTCATTCTAAAGATCAATACAGAGTCTTCTTTCTTCTAGACTCAGTATGTGATGGGCATGCATGCTTAGCGTCATATAGTGAAATGGGTATAGATATGTAACCTTTAACTGACGTAAAGAAAATTTTGTAACTCCTTTGTACTATGTTCATCTGTACTTCTTGGAGGCCCGGACACGCTCCGGCCAGGTGTGACACCGATTTCCACTGAGCTTGTAAAGGAATAGGTTGTGGTTAAATGCTCCAGCCAGGTGTGACACCACACCGGTTTCCATTGATGGTTAACACCCTTAAATAGGCTCCAAGAGAAAGGCTCAGGGCTGCAGCAGGGTGGGGCTTCCTACGGGGGCACCTGTTGCAGACGCTGGCCAGCTTTCAATAAATCCTCGCTTGCTGCTAAGACCTGATTGGACTTGGTGGTCTTATTCTCGCAAATGTTGGTCCATAACAAGTATGGCACATTTTCTCAATCTAAGTTCTGTACTATCCACCTACTTAACCTACTTATCCTCTATAGGGGGGTCTGCAGCACCCTACGGTGGAGTCCTATCCGTCCCGAGTGCAGCGGGGTGCTTACCTAGGGGAATCCTGTCCGGGCGCCATATGTTGGGGTCCAGCCCCAACAGGTCCAGGGGTGCCCCAAGGTGTGGATGGAGTCAGTGAAGAATGAAGGACACGGAGGCAGCGTTCAGGTGATCATCATAGCCAGGTTCT
>NW_005365070.1:580756-582709 GCF_000412655.1 Myotis brandtii
TACCTTGATCTTGGACTTCCCAACCTCCAAAACTTTTCGGAATAAATCTCTATTGTTTATGTCACCCAGTCTATAGCCACCCAAATGGACTAAGAGAGGCAGCCTTCAAAATGACACCTCAGTCACAGTCTAACTGTTCTTGTTGGGATAACTTACATTAGAAATACCCAGCTGAGACCTGTCAATCTCATGAGTTATCTTACATAATAAATTAATTTTTTTTCAGATACTATGTTTTAGAGTAATTTGTTGTATAGCAAGAGTTAACCAAGTGTTAGAAAATCTGGAACAACAAAATTCTCATAGATTGCTAGTGTAAATGCAAATTAACCTCATCACTTTGACAAATAATTCAGCATTATGTAAATACTTTTGTGGATGCATGTACCTATGAATCAGTATTTCATTTCTAGTTACATACACTAAAGAAATTGTACATATGTACCTTATATTATATGTACAAGAATATTCAAATAAGCATAATACATTATATCTTAAAATGGGGACAACTTAAATTTACATCAAAGTAGAATGATTAGCCCAACTGGTGTGGCTCAGTGATTGAGCACTGACTCAGGAGGTCACTGGTTCAATTCCCAGTAAGGGCACATACACAGGTTGTGGGCTCAATCCCCAATAGTGGGTGTGCAGGAAGCAGCCAATCGATATTTCTCACATGGATGTTTCTCTTTCTCTAAAAATCAATAAAAACATTTTAAAATATATAGAGAGAAGTTTATAAAGCAAAATATGGTAGTGTTCATTCACATCACCAATCTAAATCTCCACCACAGAGCCAGAGATAATTAGTATTATAAGTTTGTCTTGTAACCTCCCAGGACCATTTTTTTTATATTTACACACACACGCACACACACACACACACACACACTCAAATATGTAGATTAGAGATTGGCTTTTGTCAGTACATGCAGTTCTACCTCATTCCTTTTAAAAACTTCATATCCTGCCCTGGCCAGGTGGCTCAGTTGGTTGGGTGTCATCCTGTAATGCTCTGGTACCAAAATTGGCTGCACTGCTCCTTCTGGAAAGATACAAACACAACCTCTTCCCCACATTATTGCTAGATCTGGTAAAACTCTTGTCTGGTTTTGCATCCTTCCACTGGGCTAAGTCGGCGGAGGCTATCAGTTAGATTCCCCATCACATGCTCACGTTGCGGGCTCAATCCCTGGAGGGGGGTGTGCAGGAGGCAGGCGATTGATGTTTCCCTCTCACATAGATGTTTCTCTCTCTCTCTAAAAATCAATTAAAAATCTTTTTTAAAAGACCCTGCATATCCTGTGGTACTGATATGCATTTATTTAACCACTGGCCTAATTGATAAACAATTAGATTGTTTTCCATCTTTTCTGGCATAAACAATATTGTTATGGCATCTTTATATACACAAATTTGGGCACACGTTTGCATATTTCTATAGAAGAGGATACATTCCTGAAAGTGAAATTTCTTAGCCTACATATAAGATTTTTGATAGAAGCTGCCAGATTGCCTTCTAGAATTGCTGTTACAATTTACTCTCAAGAGTACATGAGAATATCTTTTTTCATACACCAGCAACAACCCTGAACATTATTCATTTCATTCTCAAACACTGGGTGTCATCATGTGCATCAAAAGGTCACAGGTTCAGCCCTAACTGGTTTGGCTCAGTGGATAGAGCATTGGCCTGTGGACTGAAGGGTCCCAGGTTCAATTCCGGTCAAGGGCATGTACCTTGGTTGCAGGTATATCCCCAGTAGGGGGTGTGCAGGAGGCAGCTGATCGATCTTTCTCATTGATGTTTCTAACTCTTTATCCTTCTCCCTTCCTCTCTGTAAAAAAATCAATAAAATATATATTTTTTAAAAAGGTCACAGGTTCAATTCCCGGTCAGGGCATACGTCCAGGTTGTGGGCTCAATCCCCAATAGTGGGTGTGCAGGAGGCA
>NW_005365070.1:584158-603094 GCF_000412655.1 Myotis brandtii
CCCTCTCACAATCTGGGACCCCTCAGGGGATGTTGGAGAGCCGGTTTTGGCTCAATCCCACAGGCCAGGCTGAGGGACCCCACTGGTGCACGTATTTGTGCACGAGGCCTCTAGTCTTTACATAGGTTTTCCATGAAGAAAACCAACAATTTTAGAAAATTTCATCATTAAACCAAGTTTTGTTTTGAATAACATAAAATTTACCCCATTTTATACTCTCTCTTATATACATATAGCTAATCTTTCTCAACACTCTATAAAGGAAAGCCAAGCCAGGCTTCACCTATTGATGTATGCAATTTTTTGTAAAACACTTAAACATACTGTACAATCACTTTGAAATACTAACCTTTTATGAAATTTTAGCCAGGCCCTCCAGATTATATGCCTATCTTTAGGAATCATGCTGCTAACAGGTACTATGAATCCATCTACATCCTTCAAGCCCCAAACAGATGAGACAACACTTACTTGAATTGAGACTCTTGAGCCAACTCGGTCTGCTGTTATTTCACTGTCCTGTACAAAACTTAAGTGGCATAAAGTAAATGAACCTCAAGAGAAAAGTTCATGGTTGGAGGGATAACGCTTTGTATCCCATTCCACCCCTCAACCCATTGAGCATGTCCAGTGGCAACAGAATCTGTTTTATAAAAAGTGTGAATTTATACCACAGTTTATTAGATTGCTGCATAAGTAACAAAGCAAAGAACTTCATAACTAGCTGACAGATTTACAGATTGTATACCTGATACCCATCACCAGGATTTCAGAGCTAAGTATGGCTGCAAATAGGTTTTATTCATTCTCAAACACTGCAGATAACATTTTGGTAAAATGTTCAAATTCCCTGGCTCTCTTCCACATTTGCTATCTTTCCAGTGCTTAGGTCCCATATGGAAAAACAAGAAAGCTGAATATTTAGAGGACCTAGATTCCCCCTATTAGAGTGTACACCATGTACACAGTCACTGCACCATCGTGTGGCCATGACTGTAAATTGCACATAACTTGCCAAGATCCTCTCTGCTGAAATTTTGTAAAGGGTCTTTTACCATCTTGTCTTCTCTTGTTCTCATCCCAGCCATAATTGGAAATGAAAAGCTATGCTAGCAAGGCTTACCCAATGTCCAAATCTCTCTCTCTCTCTCTCTCTCTCTCTCTCTCTCTCTCCTGTCCCCCTGCCCAAATCTCTCTTTCTCGCTCTCCTGTCAAAACTGTCTCAATGCCTTAACCAGTAAAGACTCAATCAGAAATTTTTAAAGTCAGATAAAGGGACTTCCAGAATAAATTCTTCACAAAAGTACTATTTTCTTTAATCACCAATATCACCTACCCTGAATAGCAGGTCTATATTTGATTTTTGAACAATTCTACTATAATACTATATAGCCCCTGAGCAATTAAGAAGCACAGGTAACTACATACATTTTGCTTCATCAGCAAAACGACCCTAATAAACAAAAATCAGGTTAATCACTGCAGAAAAAAAATCACCTTATCAGGTCAGTAGAATGGCATCTCTCTGAGGGATTTGATGATGTGAAATATTTAAATGTTTGGATCAAAGCACACTGAGGCTGATTCAGTTCAACAGGCAACTCCAACACACTCAAGCAGATTTGACTGAAGCTCATTATAGTCTTCTACTATAAAGACTAAGGAGTATTTGATATCTTCTAGGCTCCAAAGAATGAGGGCTGAGTCAAGTTCATTGTGTTGGCTTAATGAGCCCAATTGCCTAGGGCTCGCGAGCCACATGCGGCTCTTTGGCCCCTTGAGTGTGGCTCTTCCACAAAATACCGACTTCTGCGCATGGGCCACGAAGTTTCAATCGCACTGTACGTGCGCGCCCGCACTCTGCTAACAGCTTCCATCAGTTTAATGTCATATAGTTTAGACCAGTGATGGCGAGCCTATGACACGCGTGTCAGAGGTGATACGCGAACTCATTTTTTTGGTTGATTTTTCTTTGTTAAATGGCATTTAAATATATAAAATAAATATCAAAAATATAAGTCTTTGTTTTACTATGGTTGCAAATATCAAAAAATTTCTATATATGTGACAGCACCAGAGTTAAGTTAGGGTTTTTCAAAATGCTGACACGCCGAGCTCAAAAGGTTCGCCATCACTGACTTAGGCTGAACTAAATTTTCCAGTATACCCTTCCCTGTATGTTTTGGTTAGAGTGCTTCACAAAAGAGATTCTCATTGGAGATGTGGAGGCCCAAAATGCAGCAAACATGTCGCAGCTCACACATCTTGTGGCTTATCTTCTGGTTCACCTCATTGGTGTGGGGACATGGCTTGGCCTGCAGCTTCTCCAATATCTGGCCCTGGTGTGTATATATTTAGTTCTGAGACAAAGTGTTCAGGCCTCTGCAGGATACCCACCATGTTCCTGCTCTCTCCACTTTACATCAATCTTCCCTTCCTAACTGCCTGCTGCGGATTTCAAGCTGCAGCACCAGACCCAAAGACAACTGCCTTGCCAAGATGGCTTGAACAACTCCCACAATTGTGTGGTCGTATCCCTGAAACAAATGTGTGTACCAGTATATTGTGAACCCCTAAGTGATACAGCCACATTAACGATGGGCCACACACAAAGAAAATCCACTATGTCACAAACTGTCCTTGAAGTTAGTACAGTCTTTCCAAGAATTTAATTCAATTAAGAAAGTCTCAAATTTCCTCAATGGAAAATTTTAATCCAAATACATAGGTCTTGTGTGTCTACTATGGGCAAGTCAATAATGGGAGACAGAGAATGTCTAGACAGCACACTTTGACCATAAAGAATATATGCAAGTTCAGTAGGGAGATAAGGTAAGCACACACAAAATAAAACTCAAAGCAATATGTGACCTTTTAAAAGAGGTTCAGAGGGTTTTCAGGTTATCTTTACGACCAAGGATCCAATATTTAACCCTGTGTAGAAATGATTACAAATTTCCTACTTCATCACCTCTAAGACTATGCCTACTGCTTTCAAATTTTTCAAAGTATATAAATCAGATAGAACAACATCCTAACTAGTCACATAAAAGGCTGATTATTGCCAAAAGAGAGCTTCTAGAGAGGAGTTGTCAGGTTGGGAAGCTGCCCAAAGCCAGGAGCCATGATGCTATTGTGATGCTATTGTCATGTGCATTAAGACCTGGTAAGTAGTGGTCTGAGTGAATGGCTGAATCTGGGCACTCCCTGCTGACAGCATCTGCCATCATCTCAAGGACTACCAGCTGAAGGACTGACATTAGAACACTGATAGACCAGGTCAGCCTGTAGAGGAAAATCCAAGATAGAGAATATAGAGATCAGGGGTGATTCTTTATATTACAAGTAACCCTTCACAACAAAAGCCTTTACAGAAGTATTCATTTAAACATTCACCCACAATTCATTAATTGAGTCAACAAGAATGTATTGAATACCTAAAATATGCTTCCTCTCTCCTGACATTCTGCCTTTGTATGATGAGCTCCTTCTCATCCTTCACTTTATGGTTTAAATGTCACCACCCGAAGTAGCTTTTCTTGTTCACCCTAAATATTCCTTCTCTGTTAACCTTTGTCACTTCCCTCTATATATTTCCTTCATGGCACTTAGCGTGGTATGGCATTATAAGTGACTTGTAAGACATTTTGATTAATGTCAGTCCCTAATGCTAGGCTGCAAACTCCATGAGAGTCAGTATCATATCTCTTTTATTCACATCTGAATATCCAGTATGAGAATAGACACTTGAATGTAGGTACTCAGTAAATATTTGTTGCATGAATGAATAAATAAACAAATGACTACCAAGGCACTAGAACTATGAAGATGACCAAGACAGTCCACATTCCTGCTTTCCTGGATCTCATAGTCTACTGGGGGAGATAAATAGACAACCATAAGAATGAGTGATAGATTCCTAGAAGTAGAATCACTTGGTCAAATGGCAGGTCCATTTTAATTTTTTTTGAGAAACTCCATACTGTTTTCCATTGGGTGGAGGGGCAGGAAGAGATTAACCAAAGAACTTATATGCACATATGTATAACCCATGGACACAGACAATAGTGTGGTGAAGGCCTGGGGTAGGGTGGGGGGAGGGGGTCAATGGGGGAAAAGGGGGGACATCTATAATACTTTCAACAATAAATTTTTAAAAAAGAATTAGTGATAGAAATGACCTCAGACAGCATTACTCACTACCTCCCCAAAATATGCCTAACCCTATCAAATTTTCCAAAGTGTATATAAATCAAAGGATGACAAGATATTAAGCATTCACACAAAAGACTACTGTGCTGGGATGAGTTCTGGGATGGGCATTGACACAGGGGCTGAAGAAAGCACAGAGGAAATGTGACTACATCCAATTTGGAGGTCAGGGAAGACTTGCCAGAAGTGGTGACATTGAAGCAGAGTCTGATAGAAGAGCAGGGATTAACTGTGCTAAGTGTGTGTGTGTGTGTGTGTGTGTGTGTGTGTGTGTTATTGGATGGGTGAGCATGCAATGATAATAGATAAGGCAAAAGTGGGGAGGATAAGGAATAGCATTGAAGGCAAAGAGAACAGCATGTGCAAAATACCTAGAGGTGAAATGAGGTTTGATTGGGAAACTCAAATTGCTCTTCTTGGCTCATGAATGGAGTGTGAGGAGAAAGTGTTGAGAGATGACACAGTCAAGTCAGCAGGAGCCAGATCATGAAAGGCATTTGGAATGACAGTCAAAGATATTCACTGAGCGTGCTTTATTTACAAAGATTCCATTTTGTTGGTTATATACCACAAGGGATTAAAGTTGAATGCACGAAATAATGCTAAAATTTAGTACTAATAATAAATATAATTGCAGTTTTCATAACAAAAATGGAAACATATGGACTGATAATGATATAGAATAATAGAAATCATGAGTACAGAGCTGAGTACACAATGTGCATCTGCTAAATAATAATTCCTAGAATTTTTGAAAATAGACACTGTTTTCATCTATCTAAAAAGGGTATCTGCCAACTTTACACAGATGTTACTATGTCCAATAAAGTGCCTACCATGTATAAAATACAGCTCCAGACCCCATGAGGGAAGAGTGGGAGAAAAATATAAAGCACAAAAAAAGATTTAAAAAAAGAAAAAGAAAGGAAGGAAGGAAAAGAAAGGAAAAAAACTAGTTTCTGCAGGGATTTTAGGTAAAAAATATTCCTTTTAATGACAGAATCCAATTATTCGGTAACTTATCAGAATACAATGAATGGAGTGGGGAAGAATGTAAAACATTACCAAGAAAAACAGTGTAGATGTTACATAAAATGTACTGAATGAATAAAACATATTAGTCAAAAGTAATCAATTCCTTCTGGGCTATAAATGTTTACCTATATTAATCCAATCAAATTGCAAAATACCAGAACTCTGTTCTAAAACACTTTGCATGTTTTAACTCATTTAATCATTACCACAAATCCATGGAGTAAGTACTATTATAATTTCAGTTTTACAAATGAAGAAAGTTAGGCTTGGAAAGATGAAGTCATTTACCCTAAGTCATACAGTTAATAAGGGGTTCAGCCAGGATTATGAACCCAGGGAGTTTTATTATTAGAGTAAGAATCCCAGAGAAAGTTCTACTTTAGGCTGAAGGTCAACAGTCAATGGAATGAAGAGTGCAAAATAAATGAAAGTGCTAAAAATCTTTTATTAAAACACTAGAGGCCCAATGCAGCCCCAGCTGCAGCCTCAGCTGGCCCTCGAAGCCCTGGCTTTGTCTGGAAGATTATTCTGATGGTCATTCAGCTGTTCGGTCTAATTAGCATATTAGCTCTTTATTATATAGGATTAGTGTAGTGTAGACCAAGAGAGATCTGAAATGGGATCTTAATTCTACCACTAATTCCCTGTGTGACCTTAAGCAAGTCACTTGCCCTTTCTGGATATCAAGGTAAACCTGAAAAATGAGGGAAGGAGGGTGGAAATGTGATATGGGTTTGCATGATATCCTATATAATAAAAGGTTAATATACAAATAGACCAAGCAGTGGAACAACCAAACAACCGAACAACTGGTCGCTATGCCGTGCACTGACCACCAGGGGGCGTGTGCGGAACATGGTGGGTGTTGGCTGCAGCGAGATGATGGAGCAGGTGAGCACAGGCTCCAGATCAAGGCAGGGCACTGGTCGCTGTCGTTGGGGCAAGCCTTTGTTGGGTACTGAAAATTCTTTGCTCCCACGCACCACAGTCCCACCCAGTGCTCGCACCTGCTGCAAGCACCAGCCCCACTTATACCCACAGCCAGCACTGGAGCCACTTCTTGCCCTGCTGCTGACGCTGTCCCCAATCGCTATGTGCCATCAGCGGGTGCGAGTGGGACCTGCGCCATCAGCACATGGGAGCAGCGGCAGCGGGAGTAAGGCTGCCAGCAGACAGGGGACTGGGACCCAGGGCTGCGGTGGGAGGGGCCAGGCAGGGGGATGGAGGATGGACCGAGACCCGTCCCTGTGCCTACCACAACATCGTGGCCCACAGTTCCTTTCAAGGTGCACAAATTCATGCACTGGGCCCCTAGCGGTATTATCAGAGAGGTGTGTCCCAGGCCGCACAACTAGTAAATGGAGGGTCTGAGTTGTTAGAGTTGAAAGAAGTTTTAAAAAATGCTTTCAGATGATTTCCAAAAAATTTTTGCTACTCCAGATACATCTTACCCACGAAGTATGGAGACCATATCTCCTTTGATTTACAGAAGTACAGTGTATATATAGATTGATCTCTAATAAGAAATGCAATATATCAAGTTCCAAGGGCCCAACTCAGACTGATGACCAAAACCATTTCGTTGAATATTAGAAATATTCTGTAATGCCCTAGAGTTGAACCAGGAATTATGCCTTTGGGGGGAAAAAAACACACAGAGCTATTGATCAAAAATCTTGACATCAAGGGCCAAGGTTGACTGCTTCCATTTATGAGACCTAGAAGAATATTTATGGGGCTAATAATATTGGGCTCAAGGGTCAGATGATCTCAGGCTGCCTCTCCAAGGGCAAAGGTATTAGGCAATTCCCTTCCAAGGATGTGGCCTGGATATCTGTGGGTCAGCAACAAGTGTTGAGCAAGGTGAAAACCAAAGATCCAGAAGGAAGCCAATTACTTTGTAAATATTCCTAATTGGGAAATAAGCCATTTGTAATTAAATTTCAAAGAAGGCTAGCTTGTCTATATCAGGAGCTCAAGGTCTTCTATGACTATATGCTATTCTGGAGGAAGCTTCTGTTATAAAAGAGAATTCCATTTGGGATAAAGCAAAGGCTTTGGAATCAGACGGACCTGGATGTGAAACTCAGACCCTCCATTTACTAGTTGCGGCCTGGGATACACCTCTCTGAACCTCAATTTACTTATCTGTATAAAAGAACTAATAGAACTTACTCTTTAGCATTTTTACAAATAATGAGATAAAGCTTCTTTAGAGATACATACACAATGAAACATTTACAGATGATGTCTGAGAATTACTTCATAATATTACAGACTGTAGGGAAATAAATGAGGACATAGATTAACCAAGATAATTGGCCAAGAGTTGATAACTGCTGAAACTGAGTGATAGGGAAATAGGGGTCCATTGTGCTATTTTCTCTACTTTTATAGAGGGTTAAATCATCCCACAATAAATGTTTTAAATAATGCATAAAGTGAAGAGATTGAGCTCTGCAGTTCCAACTGGGTTTGATATGGGTTCCTGCCTCTAACTAACTGAATTATTGGACAAGTTATTTAAGCTCATCTGGGTCTCAACATACTCCTCTTTAAAACATGGGAAGTAGTTATTCCTGCCTCACAGGGTGGTTGTGAAGATTAAATGAAGTTATGCATGTAAAGGACTTAGTACTGCACCAGAGCTATAATACAAAAAATATTATCTGTTGCTATTGTCCTTGTCTATTATTATTATTATTGTTGTTGTTGTTGTTATTATTATTACTAGAGGCCCGGTGCACGAATTTGTGCATGGGTGAGGTCCCTCGGCCTGGCCTGAGATCAGGCCGATCGGGGCTCTCTCGCCCAGTCCTGATCGGGGCCAGCCGGCCTGGGGGAGAGACTGCGGGAGGTTGGCCAGCTGGCCTCAACTGGGGCTGGGGGAAGGGACTGTGGGAGATTGGCTGGCTGCAGGAGGTTGTCAATGGGACCACACACAGACCACCCAGCTGTCAGGGGGGAGGGAGGGACCGTGGGAGGTTGGCTGGCCAGCCCCAATTGGGGCTGATCGGGGCCAGCCGGCCTGGGGGGAGTGATCATGGGAGGTTGACTGGCTGAGGGAGGTTGGCTGTGGGAGCACACTGACCACCAGGAAGTAGCTCCTGCATTGAGCATCTGCCCCCTGGTGATCAGTGTGCATCATAACAGTTGCTTAGGCTTTTATATATTATTAGTATTAGTATTAGTATTAGTATTATTATTATTGGCCCAGAAGAGCAGTTGGCATGCAGTAGATGTTTAATAAATAATATTGATCATCATCATAATTATCTTCAGCATCACCAGCAGTTGAACTCTTCACATCGATGGTTAGAATGCACTGTTAAGCTGAGCTCTCAATCTCACCAGAATGTTGGTAGATATGGGCATTAAAGGCTCCTGGCTGAATAAGAACTATTTTTCCTTAGTGGAGTGGGACTGTTATAACTTTATACAGCAGCTTAAGTTCAGAAATGTCCCTCCAGGAGCAAGACCAACTAAGTACCTCAAGTTGAGCTGTCAAAGCCTCCTCTACGGAGCTTCTGTGAATAGGAGACAGTTGCAGATTAAAGACAATTGGAGACATGCAGTTCTACCAGTGAGTTTTATTCATGGGGGTTTGGAGCAGGGCTCTTAGCCCTGAAAAAGAGACACAGTGGGAATCACTTTCATAATAAAGCCTTTTTTGACCTCCCCTCCTGGCTTCCTGCTTCATTGGGCCCTAACTCACAGTAAAGTGCGTAATGCAGGTTTGTCAAATGAATGGACTATAGAACAGAATCAAATTACCAGAAGCTGGACACTGGGTTCATAGGTAAAGCTGGTGAAAAAAATGCCTCCACACTCAGGATGGGAGTGTTTCCAGAGTCTGGGTCTGGCCTAGCCACCACATGGGGCATGGTGGCTAAAGCTATGGGAATCAAGCAGGGAATGAGAGTAGAGCTTCCAGTGTGATCTGAATGACCAATTTGTCATCACACCTCATGTTCCACCAGCTTGAAGTGTGCCCATCTTGGGTTGGCTTCCTATGTTCTGTACAGACACATTCAGGGTGGAAGCTTTCACCTGCTCTACTTGCTTGCTCTAATTGGTAGCTACTTGCATTTGACCCAAAGCTTATTAGAGTTCATTAAAACTCTATTAAGATGGCAATCAGCCTATGTAAGATTTTATATATGAACTGTTAAAATCAATGATATCTCAAAAACTCCTATTCAAATTCATTTTGGAAGTCCCAGTACTGAAAAGGGAGTAAAGAATTCTAATCTGAAACAAAGGTTCTAGCAGGGTGGCATTCAACATCAAGTTTGGGAAGAGCATTGGATTCAGATTATAGAGAATTTAGTGCATTTAGCTGAGTGTGGGCTTTCATTCACAGATAGTAGAGAGCCCCCAATGCTTTCTGAGGACAGTGTGGTAATCAGACCTATGATTTAAGCAAGTAGCTCTCAAATTTACCTAAGCATCTTAGCATCTCACAAAAAAAGGAGAACCTCATTTTGCACCTGAGATTTTTTTTCACTTTTTAAAAAAATTTCTTTATTGATTATGGTATTACATATGTGTCCTTATCTGCACCTGATATTTTGATTCAGAAGCTCTGTGGGACCCATGAAATCTATCTTTAAACAAATACATCAGGGAGGATTCTGAGGCTACAAGTCCATAAATTAGATATCAAGACACAGTTTTAGGAAGGTGAGTATGGTGGTTAATAAAGAGGCTGAGGACTTGAGAGTGGTTAAGAAGGTATTATGAGCATCCAGGTGCGCAACAGAGAAACTTGATTTACAGTGGGAGTGCTGGGAAATCAAAACAATGTCCACGCTGCCAAGTTCCTGGGAGTTTGAGGAAAGCATGGTTTCAACTGCAATGGGCTCTGGGGAACATTGGGAAACTATTGATGCCTGTTATGTCAAGCTCATTCTCAATAAATCCTATTCCTCTTGACTACTCAATGCTGAGGCTTCTTACTTAACCTTCCTTACTACCTGTGTAGCTTTGTGAAGCCTAAATCTGCCTCTCTGATCAAATTCAAGAGTAGTTGCCATGTAATCCCAAGGACCTTGATGGGCAGAGGATCCTGCTATAGCTAGTTTCAAGGAGAAAAGACCTCTTTCAGGCCTGAGGAAAAAACTACTCATGTGTTTTAATTAATCCATGAAAAGGCTGGTTAGGATTGGCTCCAGCTGGCTGGTTCAGTCCTACCAAGCTATGGTATAGCACTCTCTTTTTAGACTTGACACATCCTCTCATGTTCTCTTAAGTCACATGAAATCCAGTGGAGCATTTTTAAATGACAAAAACTGTTAAACTTTTCTTAAGCCCAGTTAGGCACCATTAAATCTTACCAAGTTTAGTGAAGTCACAAGATTTACCAGGCATAATGAGCATTGCATTTATACAACTTAATGAGACTTGATGAGGATTATTGAACCGTATCCTACCCTTAAGGCAACAACATCAAACTTTTAAAATTCAAATGGCATAGAAGGAAAGTATTCTTTTTCATTTTCTTTTTTTAAAGTGAAGTGAGCTACCTGAATTTATAAGCCTTGGGTATCCCCTTCCCTGAGGGTCCTTCGTAACTACTAATCTGATAAATTATTATGTGCTAACTTTTAATGGGTTACTCTCCTTCCTACCTCCTAGGCAGCATATATGCATCTTAATAGGGTCTTCTAGACAGGCTGCTTTCACCCAGAGTACAGACTTGGAGTGTGGGAATTCCAGACACCAACCTAGACCTCTGAGGCGGGCAGTTCGACCTTTGGGCCTCTCTCAGATCTCATTGTACAAACAGCCTCATACTCTGGCAATGCTGGGTGGAGAGTTGGGTTGGAAAGGAAGGAGGCTGGTGGTGAGTCATCCTTGGCTAAGTGCTATAAAGTAGATGCCAAATCAGCTAGGGACGTCGGATAATGCATTTTCATTGCTGGAGAGAGTATCAGTGACTCACTTGGCATCTTGTGGATCTTTCAGAATACTTATCACTGGCTACATTCAAATGGGTATTTATACATTTAATTCTATAACATTTGATATATATATATATAGTTATTTTTAGAAAAGTTCTTTGTATACAATAGGACATATACTACCTTTTGCTTCTTTTCTTGCCAACATTTTGAATTCTTGATCTCAGGGTCAGTCTTTAGCTATAAAACACATAAGCACTTATTAGGCATCTAGCCTTCAATACTAATAACAATAATCATCATCATAATACTATCAAACACATATAAGACTTATTCTGTGTCAAGTACTGTTCCAAGTGCTTTACAAATATGAACTCATTTAATTCTCACAACATTCCTCTGAAGTTGGAACTATTATTTTCTCCATTTACAGATGAGGAAACTGAGGCATGGAGAGATTAGTGACTTCCCTAAGGTCACAAAGCTAGTAAGTGGTAGAATTGGGATTCAAACCCAGGCAGTATGGATCCAGGACCTGCACTCGCAACCTAAAACATCAGCAGTACTCAGTTTGGGGGCTTAGGGCAAACTATCCATTATATTCCAGTTTTATAGGAAAACCATGATATACTTTTGAACTTTTTTAAAAAATGGAAATTGAGTAACAATGACAGCAACATGGTTTCATTTTTTTTCTTTAATATATTTTATTGATTTTTTACAGAGAGGAAGGGAGAGAGATAGAGAGTTAGAAACATTGATCAGCTGCCTCCTGCACATCCCCCACTGGGGATGTGCCCGCAACCCAGGTACATGCCCTTGACCGGAATCGAACCCAGGACCCCTCAGTCTGCAGGCCGAAGCTCCATCCACTGAGCCAAACCGGTTTCGGCAACATGGTTTTATTTTTGCTATCAATATGATGAGAGAGAGAGAGAGAGAGAGAGAGAGAGAGTTGGGGACTAGGAAGAATATTAGATTTGAATGTGAATAAGACAAGGAGGTCTGGAAGAAATCACATAATTACACTCGTTATTTTGGGAGAGTGAGAGTGAGAGTTGTGTAGGTAATTTCACTTTTTACTTTACATACTTCTATATAGTTTTAAGTTTTTAGAAGCACGTGATTAAACACACACACTGAAAAATTAATTAAGCTTTTAACTATACTCTGTAACACAGCATTTGGTTTAGACTTCCATAATCCAGAGAGAAAAGATCAGATTCTTCCCTGTTCTCAAGCCTAATGCAGTGACTTTCATGTAATATATATTCAGTAAATGTTGTGTTGTGTTATTGGGAAGTATATTGTTTGAATCACACCCCTGTATTCTCTCAGACTCTATGATCATTATAAACTCTGCCAAGATTTCACTGTTTAGGAAGTTTTAATTGGCTCTCCAACTCAAGGGTTGACCGATTTTTTTTTTCTCCAGGGCAAGAAAGTAAATATTTTAAGCTTTTCAGGTCATAAGATCTCTGTTGCAACTACTTCTGCCTCTGTAAGTGTGAGAAAAGCCAGAGGAAATATGTAAAGAATGTGCATGACTGAGTTTCAAAAAAAATTATTTACAAAAGCAGGTGGAGGGCTGCATTTGGCCCAGGTCCATAGTTTTTGAACCCCTGTTCTAGCTACTCAGAACAGCGTCTCTTGTACTGAGAAACAACTGATTTGCTTTGTTTTCAAGATACTATTCTCAGGCAGTTCCAAGGGTTTTGAACATTTGTGAAGGTCTGATTGATGTATTATAAATTTACTTCAGAATTTTTAAGGTGTTGATCTAATTAGGATTACCGTATCCCACAATCCCATGAGGTTACATTTGGACTCAGAATGCACTGTGTCTTGTTAGATGAGTTACAAATACTTGGTTTTTGTTTGTTTGCATAGTTTGATCCTTAGTAAAACTGATAGGAGAAATTCCTCCTTAAGTCAGGGCAAGAAATCTGTGGGTTGCACATCACATCACCCTGGATTACTCTGTTGGTCTCTTCTGTGTCTCAGGCGTGGGGAAATTGTAGTTGTCTCAAACCTGTCATGTGATGATTTTATGTTTCTTTTCACCACCACCCATGGAAGGAAATAATCTCTGCACGTGTGACAGATCTTGTAGACCTCCTACCCCTCCAAGATAGCCCTGCTCTTATCCTATATAATAAAGAGGTAATATGCAAATTAACCCTCACACTCTTACAAGATGGCTGCCTACGACCAGGTTGGCAGGGAGGTTAGTGAGGGACAACCAAACAACTGAACAAGCAGGCTGTGTGGGGACACCAGGCCTGCAGGGGGGGCAGTTGGGAGTGACCAGGCTGGCAGGGGGGCAGTAAGGGGTGACCAGGCTAGCCTGCAGAAGCAGTGAGGGGTGATCAGGCCAGCAGGGGGTGGCAGTTAGGGGCAATCAGGCCGGCACACAGAAGCAGTGAGAGGCAATCAGGCCGGCAGGGGGTGGCAGTTAGGGGTGACCAGGCAGGCAGGCAGGTGAGCAATTAGGAGCCAGCGGTCCAGGATTATAAGAGGGATCAGGACTAAACCGGCAGTTGGACATCCCCCAAGTGGTCCCGGATTGGAGAGGGTCCAGGCAGGCTGGGCTGAGGGGACCTCCCCCCCGCCCCGTGCACAAATTTTATGCACTGGGCCTCTAGTTTGGTTATAACTCCTATGGAGAATCATAAGTCCTTAGATACTGGGCTAATGAATTAATTCTTCATTATAGCTCCCCTCTGGGCTACCTCAATAGCCAATTTCCTTAGTAGCCAACCCCGAACTTGTGATCTGAAGCATAGTGCAGGTCCTCTACCTGTTCCCCACTTCAGTAATAGAGCCCAGGTCTCCAAGGCTATCCTCCTCAAGGGAAAAAGTCTTTATTTTCTAAATATTTTATGTTCCTGTTCACCATTCTTCCTAAGGGGTTGTGGGACCCTTATACAATCAGGAGCTTTGGTCACTCAATTATTACTCAATAAACAGTTGATGAGCAAAACTTTCTAAGTATAAATAGTTTACATGCTGAGCATAGTTAAATTCCCCTTTAATCCCAATGAAATAATACCTAAATTCTCTTTTGAAAAGGGCAAGGACAAATCATCCCCATCTATAGTCTTAACCATAAGTTTGAAGAAAAATGTACATTAGATATTAATAGAGCACCTTGTGTTCCACGAGTTTAAAAACTAACACTTTATTGCTTACCTTTAACCTCTCTCCTGTGGACACAGGGGATAGATAAGAAATAAGGAGTGCTATTTTTCCTTCCTGCATGTTCTAAGACATGCACATATATACTTTAATGAATTTTAAATTAAAACACACATTCATTTGCATAGTATAATGGGTTCAATGTGCCCCCACCCCGAATTTCATCTGTTGAAACCCTAATCCCAATGTGGTGGTGTATGTAGGGCCTTTGGGATGTAATTAGGTCATGACTGTGGAGCCCTCATAGATGGGATTAGTCCCCTTTTTAAAAAGAGGACAGACAGCTAGTTAGCTGTTTCTGCCATGTGAGGACACAGCAAGAAGATGGCATTCTGCAAGGGATATAAGGGTCCTTACTAGAACCTGATCATGCTGGCACCTCTACCTCAGACTTCCAGCCTATAGAACTGTGGGAAATAAGTTTCTGTTATTAAGCCACCCAGTTTTGATATTTTGTTATAGCGGTCTGAGCTGACTAAAATACAATACCAAACCTTGTCTTTCATGGGCAACTCTGTTTTACTCAAAAGAGGGAAGAGTGTGGATTACCAGAGGAAAGCAGCCAAAGCTAAAGCCATTTAGATTAGAATGGGCCATCTCATTTCCATATCAGGTGGCCAAAAGGAAAAAAAGGAAACTCCTTGAGAAAAGAGAATTCTGTCTGTGAAGTCATAATGTCTAGAGGCTGCAAACCTCAACTAAAATAACGAAATTACTCAGAGCCTGCAATTTAAACTTTATTTCATATCTATTGTTAAATTACACAAAATCAGTGAATGGTTTGTAAAGCTACACCATTTGGACAGATGTTTACAGTTGAAATCATGATGCTGACAAAAAAGTATATTTATAACATCCCCTATATACAATAATCAGTACAGACAGAAAAAAATGCACTTAATCTCTGCAAACCATGCACATCACAGCAACAACACAAAATGATTTTCTGAAACAAGCTTTTCCACTGGCTCGGGCTTCATCTTGCTTTCTAACAGTAACTATCAGTTTTAAGAGCAAACATTATCAATTAAAATGAAACAAATTTGAAATACCACAGTGATCTACAGAGTCTTTATTTTAAAAACACAATGTACACAAAATAGTTTCACTCTAAAATACTTTGACTTGAAGGTATGTTTTATTTATTTTTTTAATTCCTTTCTGTTTTTCAGTTCTCAGAATTCCCAGAACTGCAATACTGTCAGACAAAGCAAAATTTTGGAATTTTGACACAAGCTCAGTCAAGAAAATTTATTTTCAATTCAAATACTCAGCTTCTTGTCCAGCTTGTGGCCATATTATTACAGATGAAACTACATCATGCAAATGAGCAGATTGTACAAGATGTGTCTTATGGTCACACTTCTAAGCATGGCTCTTCTGAAAACAAATGCCACTTCCAGTTGCCTTGTTTGATTGGCAGCAAGGGGGTTAGTGTAAGTTCTTTAAAAAGTACAGCAAAATCTGTAAAATGCTGCATAGAACAGTGAATTATGTACTTTCTTTTTTGCCCTGCTCAATTCATAATCAATACCCTAAAGTATTTATTGATAGACTAACTTTCCTCAACTTATATGCTGATACTTAACCTCATGGCAGAACACTGTCTCCTTTGGTTCTTTCTTAAAACATAACCTGGTAGAGGGTTAACCTCAAAGAATCAAGGTGCGGTTTTGGTGTTATTGAATAACTGGCTATCCTAATGCTTAGTCTACGATTGTTTTTCTTGTGTAATTGTCTACAATCTGTCAACACGAAAAAGAAATAATGGGCTAGAAATAGCCAGCCCAACTGGAAACATTACAATAAAATGTACAAAAGTAAATAACAATTCATTCACATTCAGGTTCAATTCTATTTGATCAAGAATAACTTCAGCAATATTATTAGACACATTATCCTGTTCAAGAGTTTCTTGATAAGGACTTCACTACACAAATATTGATAAGACAATTCTATAGAAAATCCTGACTTTTATCCAGGATTATATATCACAATAAATTCAGCAACACACCATTTAGATGACGAAGAAAGATTCTATAAATGGGTTAGTTTGGAATGAGCACAACTCAGAAGCCTTAAAATAAATGAGAAGCAGCGCCAAAAGATTCCAGAATTGTTGACATTACAGTGCCCAGAAATTATCTGGAAATTAGATCTTTACATTGGTATTCCATTTAGAAAAAAAAAAGTGTTCTGTTAATATGAGATACACCCTGTTTAAAACCTTTGAGAGTAGAAGGTAGAAAAGTTTAAAATTTTAAACATCTCTTAAATAACAAGATATGATCCTGTTCTACTTGAAAAGCCAACACTTTTACATAAAACTATCCATGTTTGGGAGAGAAATTTTTCATTTTGTATATTTTGGTAAAATGTAGAAAACGAAAGGTTGTGTGTTTAATTTTAGGCTTTGTATGTTTATATTCATGCTAACCCCTGAAAAAAAATGCTTCTAAGACTGAGTTTTAACAGTGTATCATAAATAATTTAAAGTCCTTTTTTTTAGCAGTAAGTTAAGTGGTCATATTTTGTTTTCATTTTGTCTTTATAACGAATTTAAGAATTTCTTACAATATCTATAGAGCAATTTCTGGTGAGTCTGGTTTGGCTTTTGGATTGTATAAATAGTCCAACAAACCAAAAAAAAAGGGAGGGGTCAATTTAATTACATATTGAAATTTGTTCTACCCACGCACAGTATAACATATAATTGAAAGGCAACTGTAAAGGCAACATCTTAACTTTTCAGCTTCCAAATTTAAGGAAGCAAGATGTGTTTGGACACTCTCATCTTTTCAGATTTGCCATATTTTTACTGGCGCTTTGGGAAGAGTGCGCAAAAGCCTTTGGGAGCCATTTAACGCCATTTCTCTACACTGCCTATGTAGTCATTGGTGCCATTGCTGGTGTTGCTATCACTCTGCTCTTGGCCTGGGTTCTGCTTCGGGCTTTCCCGGTTTTCTTTCTGGACTGAATTCTGACTCGAACTCTGAGTCAGATTCTGAAGCAGATTCTGAATCAGATTCTGAGTCACATTCTGATTTGCATTCACATTTGGGTTCTGACTCTGATTCTGACTCGGATTCTGGCTCTGGACCTGACCCTGGCTCTGGAAATGGGTCTGAAGGAACCTTCCCTTCAGGAATTTGCGCTGTTCCTGACGCTTCCGCCTAGCATCCTGATGATCCTTCTGCCTCATAAACTGATACCTTTGCAGAAAGAGATCTTTCGCATAGCTGTACAATTCCATATCCAGAAAATTCAGTCCCTCAATCCGCTTTTGAATTTCCTCATTGATTTCTACGCTAGAGGCCCTAGTGGTATTATATTGGGTAAACGGCGAAATGAAGTTCATGTTGAAGGTTTTTTCAAACAGATATTGGGTCTTCCGCTGAAACTCAGTGAGGCCGAAGAATGCCATGTGCTTCAGATTCGATTTGGCACTTTCTAGGAGGACCTTGTTTCTTTGCTTTTCGGGCATGACAGAGAGGTTGTAGCAGCCTACGAGGGTCAGGTCAGAGAGCATGCGCACCTGGCGGTTGTTGGCCAGATTATAGGGACAGTCCATGAACTCTTTCAGCGGGCAGCCGGACCAGTCATCACCAGTGTAGCAGCTGGGCAGCTCTTCAGAGGTTGGGGGCCTTCCATCGCAGACATGCAGTGATGCTTTCCATGTCGCCCCTCTCTGGACATGCCTCCACTCACTCAAGTACCGGGACACTGGGTCTCGGAGGATGGTGATATAGTGGAAGTTCCTATGGAAAAAGCACAAAGACCAACAGTCAGGGGTGTGGGTGACATAGTGGCATCAGGGAGGTGTATGGCATATGCGATGTTCACTGGCTAGTAAGGAAGGCAAAAGGGGAATGATGGAGATCTGGTGGCATTTTCCCTGTGAACTGTGCTGTAGTCTCCTCTCTTTAGTTTCACTAGCCTGTCCAGATAGCTAATTCTTTCACCTAACTTGCTGGTTATCAAAAGTTTAGGCCTAGGACATCCGTCTTGTCGTGCTTGACTTGCCCTCTGTTTCTCTCTCTCTCTCCAAACAATGACAAAATCCTTTCAGTGGCCCCATTTGCTAAGTAGGCAACCATTTTATTTCAAACCGCCCCATGCAAACTCCCATTAAATGATCATGAAATGAAGAATCAGTTGGAAGTAAGTGATTTTATTGAAGTGATATGGAATTGATAAGTGAAAATAAATTCTAATCTTTCTTGCTAAATACACAAAAGCTTTTTTTTTCTCAATATCCAGTCTAATCAGAATATCATCTTTTTTTAAATAAATTTTTTATTGATTTCAGAGAGAAAGGGAGAGGGAGAGATAGAAACATCAATGATGAGAGAGAATCATTGATTGGTGGCCTCCTGCACGCCCCCTACTGGGGATGGAGCCTGCAACCTGGGCATGTGCCCTTGACCAGAATCAAACCTGGGATCCTTTAGTCCGCAGGCCGGCACTCTATCCACTGAGCCAAACTGGCTAGGGCTTAATCAGAATATCTTATTTTTTCTTTGTTGATTAAGGTATTAAAATGTGTTCTTATCCCCCATTGCCCCCTCCCACCCAGAGCTCTGGTCTA
>NW_005365070.1:603111-614134 GCF_000412655.1 Myotis brandtii
CTGTGTCCATTGGTTAGGCTTATATGCATGCATACAAGTCCTTTGGTTGAGAATATCTTATTAAAAAACAAAACCTCATTGAAAGAGTGTTTGATATGATAAATCTTTGATTTTGGTTGTATAAACATCATGGCTTATACATTATGGAAGTGGAATGCAGAGATAAGCAGAGCAGCCCAGGGCCTCCAGGAATAAACATTGTGGTTAATTACTGACTGAGATAGACATGGTATCTGCCAATGGCATATATGCAAGCTACTACCTTGGTTTCAGTCTTCGCTCACATGATACTTTTCCCGATAGGAAAATTAACTCTGTAAGTATCAAAATGCCCCTTTTCTTTACCCATTGAAAGGAAAACTCGATGTCAGCAAGAGCAGAGGCTTAGCTGTGTGATTCTCTTCACTTTAAAGCTGAAAGCTGATAAAATTCTTTGTTCAAATAGCAAACTAGCAAACATTAAAACCACACACACCCATACAAAGCAGGTACACACACACCCCCTACCGCAGGAACATTAAGGCCTATGATATGATCAGGTATACTCAAGGGAAACAACCATGGGGTGGGCTTTTAATAAGAAATGAATTTCCATTCAGGCTCAGTGCATAAAAGACAAGGTCATGGAAGGGCATATTGTGGAAGGAAAACAATAAACACTGAATATTAGCATTTAGTTCCTTAAAGAAAGCCTGGGGAAGGGCTTACAGCTTTTCTGAAGTTTATTCATTCCCATGTGAAAGGCTGCTGGCCCTGCACACATGCACAAGGAGCCAGAAGGAACCAACTCAATCACCCAACTAACTAAGTCTGTTGGCTGACGTCCTCTGAGGAAACGTTTCTCCCAAGTCTTTGCCTTTGAGCAACTCGGGCACCCTGGGAGCTATCCTGTAGGTCTTTATTCTGTGCCTGGTGTTTCCTCTACCTCGTGTGACCTTCCTTTTTTGACTGGAAAATTCTACTCATCTTTCAAGTCCCAGTCCAAGTACTACTTCTCTTCTGAGAAAACTTACTGCAACGCTTGCTGCCAGCCATCACCTCTTCCCTGTGTCACATAGCGCTTCCACACTTGGCCTGTGTTAAAACACTTTTGATACTGAATTGCAATTACTTGTTTCTATTTCTGCTTATACTATGTTTTCTAGGACAGGGGCTCTGAGCCATCCTTCTATAACTCTCACACCATCCATCCCAGCTTTGTACCTTGGCCTTTACACCTGGCACAAAGCAGAATCTCAGTAACTCCTTCAACTGCTTATTTAATTTACTATTCTGGAGAAATTGGAAACTAAGAAGGATATGCCTGATCGTATAAAAACTCTGGCTAATCTTCTGAGTGCTTTGCAAAAATTACAGAAAAAATTTTTAATCACTTTCAATGTTTTTCTGGAATAAACAAGCATGGACACAGAGCATCTGGGAGTGAAGATGGTGAGGGGGCCAAGACCACCTTCACCTATTCTCACTGCTTTTCTTAGGACCTGACTTAGTGACTGCCACTAAAATTCATCTCAGTGAAGATACACCGTTAATGAGTAGCAGCTTTTGTTCCCCAGCAGCCTTTACCAACACAGTTGACTATTCCCATGGGCTTCCTCCTTCCACTCCAAGCTTTGGTATTCATTCATTCATTTAGTGCATAATTATCAAGCCTTTATGCTAGGCCTCAGGCGAAAGCTTAGTGACAATTAGTCTGATTATTTGGGGGGAAAAATGAAATTTATTAAGTTCAGTGACACATTTGGATTAATCTTTCAACCAGCTTTTCCAGGTATGCATTATAATGGGGGCTGCTGGGTGTTTTGAACCACCATAGTGGAGTCACCTTCATGCTTAGCTGACAGTCCTTCCCTAGTATGTTTTCCTGATTTAAGCCTACAGTGACATCTTCTGGTAAGTCCTAGAGTGCACCCCAGTGCCAGTCTGAGGCGCTCCTTTCTAACAACTCTTCCTTACCTTTCAGAGCAGATTCATTGCAACCACCAGGGTTAGTGTCAGGAACAGTGATTTGTAAGTATTATTCCCACATGGAGAGAGACAGAGGAGACACCACAGAAAGGCAGAGACAGACATTCCGAGAGTCTTCATGTTCTGGATGTCTGACTCCTTTCACTCCAAGGTCCCTAGTGCCCGCACGAGATGAGCGCAGTCTCTACACTGTAGGGATTATTATGGCAGCAAGAGAAATTAGAGGAGCCTCCACATAGGCATGCATGCAGGTGTGCGTGCATACACACTGCCCTGGTGATAACAGCCACCCTACATTCAGATGACAATAGTTCTGGAGATTCAGTGATTGCCAATGGGCCCCTTTCTCCGGGCAAAACAGACCCAGAAGCCCAGATTGCCACAACAGGAAACACTTAATACTACTCAAAAAATGATCTAATAAGTTAAAGGGAAGATCTGCTAAAGGGCAGGTTTCCAGGAGTGTCCAGTAGCCTCCCGAGTTGCATAATGTGTTGGTATTGAGAAGGCAGGTAAGGATAAAACCTGGGAGTTTTAGCTGGGCAAAGGACCCAGGATGCCCATTCCTCAGAGTGAGGAGTTGTAAGGGAACATTAGAGAAGCAGTCTTCCCACCCACAGCAAATAATGATATGAAAGCCCAACCTTATGTATTGAGAATCAAATAGGCTCAGGGACATGGGTGGCACTTTTTCACTGGTCAGTTCAGTTCAAGCACCTAATGTGTGCCTGGCATTGAGAGAGGCAGGGGGGACAATGATAGGAGTAAGAGGTGGGGACCTAAGGAGAGTATCTATATATATAAAAGCCTAAGCGACCTTTATGATTGCACGACTGAAATGACCGGTCAATCAGTCGCTATGATGCACACTGACCACCAGGGGCAGACGCTCAATGCAGGAGCTGCCCCCTGGTGGTCAGTGTGCTCCCACAGACAACCTCCCTCCCGGCCAGCACCCCCAATTGGTCCCGATGGGGGAGCTGGCCAGCCCCCTGATAGGCCTTGATCACCAGCCAGGCCGAGGGACCCTCCACCTGTGCATGAATTCATGCACCAGGCCTCTAGTTTCAATATACTGTTAGAGCAAGTACAAGGCACAATGAATGCAACTTGCAGTGATTTTTAACCTAAACTGATGAAAGAAGAAGAGTTGGTCTAACTTTATTTTGAAAAACAAGTAAGAATTAGATGAGGCAAGAAGAGAGAAATGGAGTATGAGGCAGAAAGATCAGCATGAGCAAAGGCACAGAGGTATAAACTACCGTGTTGTGTGTGGAGGAAGTGCATTAAAACATCTTACTGGGAATTCCGAGGTGGTGGAAGGAATTGAGGGTGAAGAAGTAGCAATGAACCTGGTTGTGGAAGGCCTCAGATGCCATATTTAAGAATTTAGACTTCTGTGGGCGACAGGGAGGTCTTTAAAAGGTTGTAAGCAGGGAAGTGACATGATGAGATCTGTGTTTTAGAACGATCACCGTGTATGGTGTGTGAAGATGGAATTAGAGAAGTTAACTTAGGTTACTGTGAAAAACAAGACCAAGGAAAAGAGGCAGACTAGAAAAATATTTGAAAGGTAGAATTAACAAGACTTGGTGACAAAATGAATGTAGGTGAAAGGAAGGAGAAGGGATTAAGGATGCCTCCCAGATCTCTCGAAAAATGTCCTGCAGGACATTTAAAAAGAAAGTTGAATGGACTGATCTAATACTCAGAGAGTGATCTGGGCTTAAGATAAAGATGTGCTATCTGCAAGATATGGTAGTTTCAGGCTGTGAGGACCTGTTTAGGGATTTTTTTTTCTTTTCTTTTTTATATATTTTATTGACTTTTTACAGAGAGGAAGGGAGAGGGATAGAGAGTTAGAAACATTGATGAGAGAGAAACTCAATCGATCAGCTGCCTCCTGCACACCTCCTACTGGGGATGTGCCTGCAACCAAGGTACATGCCCTTGACCGGAATCGAACCTGGGACCCTTCAGTCCACAGGTCGACGCTCTATCCACTGAGCCAAACTGGTTAGGGCTTTTGTTTTGTTTTTTTGTTAATCCTCACCTGAGGATATTTTTTCCATTGATTTTTAGAGAGAGAGAGAGAGAGAGAGAGAGAGAGAGAGAGAGACCGATGTGAGACACATCAACCAATTGCCTCCCATGTGCGCCCCGACCCAGGTATGTTCAGGAGTGAACCTGCAACTCAGGTATGTGCCCTTGACCAAGAATCGAACCCATAATCCTTCAGTGCATGGGCCAACGCTCTAACCACTGACCACCACTGGCCAGGTCTAGAGATTGGTTTTTAATTCCACACATATGGCTTCAGATATTTAAAAGAGAAGATTTAATACCCAGAGGTTTCTCTTCTTTATGCTAAATATGGTTTTCAACTATTCTCTATACAGCTTTGAGTGCCCTCTCTGTCCTCTTCTTTGCCTGTGAATATATCCCACTTTATTGGAATATGCCCTCCAGGCATAGTCTGACAAGTAACTAATAGGAACAGTCTATTCCCCCTCTCACTTTTGACACCATTTCTTTAAATGTGGCCTCATATCACATTGGCCTTGTTAGCAGACATGCCATACCACTGACACACAGTCAACTAAATTCTTTCATTCATTTACACATATGCCATTTTGAAACTCAATCTACCTTGTCCTAGCCTGATGCCATTTACTTATGGTCCCGTTTCTTTTTGATAGAATAAGTCTAAGCCTGTCAAAATGTATCTGGATTTTGATTACACCCCCCCCCCAATATCATCACCATATCTTGTCATTCTTGTGGCAATGCCCATATACAGGCACTGATCAAAACAGAAGAAGATGCAGGTGAAAGCAGGTTTGGGGTAGTTGCTGGAAATCTCCTTTCAGGTTGACATAACCCCAAAGGTTGCTGCTGAATGGGTGGATTTAATTTTAAACCAGTGAGCCAAGTTCAGTCACAGGAAAATCACACTCAGTCCGTTTCATTTAGTAGTATTTGGATGGAAATAACTTGTGACTAAACGTGTCACTTAATTTAGATGACCAGGAATCACATCTTTAAATTGGAGGCATGACTCCTCATCAGTTACCTGGGTTAATGGCCACTGTTTTTTACTCTGTATGCCTTTGCAGGCAGAGCACAATGAAATGAGCTACCCTGTACAAGTCTAGGCCAACTTCTTCCTGTCATTGATAAGTAACTGAGGAAACAACAGCAACCAATGAAAGAGTTGTCCCAGCAAGAAACCTGGGGGACACCCTGCCTCCTCTGTCTTGCCCATCACTAACATCTGAACTTTCCCTAAGTCCTGTTGACTCTAGTTCTTTTTAAAAAAAAATACATTTTTATTGATTTCGGAGAGGAAGAGAGAGATAGAAACATCAATGATGAGAGAGAATCATTGATTAGCTGCTTTCTGCATGCCCCCTACTAGGCATCAAGCTTGCAACCCAGGTATGTGCTCTGACCAGGAATTGAACCATGACCTCCTGGTTCATAGGTCGACCTCAACCACTGAGCATCGCCGGCCAGACCTGACTCTAGTTCTTAATAGCCCTCCAGTCCATCCTTTCCACTGCCTGGTGTCAGGCCCTCATCACTTCTTTACTGGATCACTGTAACAGCATTCTGGCCCACCTCCCTGCTTCCAGTGTCACACCCATTCCACACCCCCGCCCCCTAAGGCACACATCTGACCTATCATTCCCTAGTTAAGACCTCTCAATGGCTCCATATCAACTATGACATGAAGTCTAAGCTCCTCCAGGTGGGACCTGCAACCACCTTTTTTTTCTCTCCCTTGTTTCTTTCATACATTTTCCTCCTTTTCCTGCATGATTTACATCCCCCTCCCCTCCTCTGAATCTCAGACATTTGGCAATATCCGGAGACATTTGCTTGTCACAATTGGGGGCAGATGCTACTGGCATCTAGTAGGTCGAGTGTCAGGATGCTGCTAAACATGTCACAATGCACACAAAGAGTTATCCAACCAGATATCAATAGTATCAAGGTTGAGAATCTCTGCTCAATATTCTATGTCCCAGGCATATAAAAGTAATGTTAATTTTCCAAATTGGTCACAGGCAATGATTCTACAGGCCCCTTTCCTTTGCATATGGAGGGCCCACTCTTTGGATAGTTTCTATCTGTATTTTTGTAGGTTATCAGGAAAATCCTTTAAAACTCAACTCAAAGATTGCCTCTTCCATGAAACCTTCTTTGGCCTTCCTTGGCAGACTTCACTGCCCTGGTATTCCTCTGTCCCCACTGCACTGGTATTCTCCCATTGTAGCATTTATCACAATGTGCTGAGATTATGTAGTAATTTGTCTGCTTCTCCCATTGTACTATGAGCTCTAGGAGGGCAGAGACCAGGTATCATTTATCAGCGTAATCTCCTCTGGACCAAGCACAATGTTTGGCATCAAATAACTGAATAATAAAAGATTGTTGAATGAAAGTCTGCAGCAGCAGCAGCAGCAGTAGCAGCAGCGGAGCTTAGGATCAACTAGGAAAATGCATATATTTTTCTTTGATAAGGAAAAGCCACTAGATGTCAGTATTAAATAACAGATATACCATTTTATATCTGTGATGGAATATTTTAAAGAGATCTAGCTATAAAGGACATCTAGTAATATTTAGCAGCTGCCCCTGATTTTCTGTGCAGCATCCCACTGTTAAAGAAGGCTGGGAAGTTTAAGAATATTAAATGTAAGGAAATGGCCAAAAACAAGAACCATATTTTTTTATTTTTACAGACTATCCTGCAATGAGTACCTGAGTACTGAGTCATGCAATCCTAGACTTTCAGAACAAGAAGGAACCTTTGAGATAGCAAAACACCTAGGTCAAACCCTTATCTTTTGAGGTGAGGAACTCAAGGTCCTGAGAGAGGCAAGAATTTGCCCACAAGTCACAAGTGGCTAGTAGCCCTTGGGAATCAGTCTAAGTGCAAGGAATATTGCTGGGCTGAAGGCCTGTATTTTGATAGATTCTGTCTTTGTGTTTGTGTAGGACAGCAAATAAAACAAGCCTGAAAGAGCTCACTAAACCTCATGAAGGGGAAATATTAGGCTCTTGAGAGACAGCACTTCCTTATACCAATTGCATATCCAGGAGCTGGAGGGGCTCGTGCCTAGCACTTATATACATTAACTCCCAACAATACTGTGAATTAGATAATCTCACTCCCATTTCAAGGATGAAGAAACTGAGACTCAGGGAGAATGAATTGACTCAGGGCCATGCTACAAGTAGGGGTACTTAGACTTGAACCTGGTTCTCTCTGACTCCAGAACATGTATTCTTCCCATTCCAATCCTGGGACACAAACCCATTAGTTCTGCCTCTACAAACAAACTAAAAAAGTGGTTCTCAAATTGTGGCCCCAGACCAGCAGCCATCAGCATCACTTGCAAACTTGTTAGAAATGCACATTCTTGAGTCCATTAACTGAAGCAGAAACTAGGGGGTTGAGCCCGGCAACCTCTGTTTTAACAATCCCTTCAGGAAATTCTGATGCATATGCATGACCAAGTTTGAGAACCACTGTACCACACATGTGGCCTCAGAGATCAAAAGTCTCTCAGAGATCCCAGGGAATACCCAGAGTGTGGGTAAGCCAAATTCGCTCCCAAGTGCAAGTCTGAGCTGCTCACTGTACCCCTCTGACAAGCCCTAAGGATGCCCATTTATGTCCAGGGAAAGCCCAGGGAACTTTGCCTGAGAAAAATTATGAGGATCATGCTGGAACATTTACTTTAAGGCCACTGGTTCACGAAAGGCTAAAGTAAGGTTTTTCTTGTGCTACTCAAAGAGCAATAAATATCAAAGCCTTTTGTTTTATGGAAGAAGGCCAGCAAAACTATACCAGTTAAGGTCATAGGAGTGATCAATGAAAAGTTAATTTAAGAAAGGGAACAAATTCGTAGCCCAAATCAATAGGAATAAAGATTTTATTATACCCGAAGCTTAGTTGCTTTGTGTTGGGTTTTTTAAGTTCAGCCTCTGCACATCTTGTTCTTGGATCAAGCGTGAGTGGTAGAAAAATAAGAACTGTGGTCGGTGGTCGTAAGTAAAGTCTCCAAACAGTGGGAGTTAAATATGACATTGAGTCATTAATGCTGAAGGTCTGGTCTCCTTCCTTGATTAATGATGCCTTAACCAACCGCATGGACCCTCCACTGCATGTAAATGACTTGGTCAAATCAAGGAGGATGGCTTTCAGATCAAACAACATTAATATATGAGAACAGAATAAATAAAAACACAGGTAATTAAATCAAAGGGAAATATGCCTCCGATGGGATTGGATACCTCAAGCCCTGGAGTTGCCACTTTAACTGCTGCTCTTGTGTGACTCATATACTGGCAGTCCCCAAAGAAGAGTTCCATAAACACTGATCAGCAGTGGCAGCAGCCTCATAAAAGAAGTGTAGGACTTTGAGAGGGGACTATTTCGAAGTGGGTCGATACTCATTTCATGTGTTGTTTTTTGGTACATTTGCCAACAGTATTGTGGCTTAGTCATGCTTTATCTAGTGAGAAGGGTGAGCCATCACCTTCACATAGAATGGGTTACTTAGAACAGCACCACTCGTGATTTGATTTGATTTTCTTTACAACACTAGGGAAACCCAAATGATCTGGACACTGAACCTCTCCCTTTCCTCTTCAAGTTGCTGTTATGGGCTCACGAACTTGGTCAGGATCTCCTGGGCAACCCAAGAGATGTGGGGAGAAGGACCAAGCCTTGGAAGCCCACTGATCTATAAGAGAAACAAGATTTTCACTGGTTCTTTGAATGGGTTGCCTACAGTCCTTAGCAAGACCTAACCATTCCAGGTAAATACTGGATATAAAACCAACTTAGAAGAGGCTACAGGTCTTGTACACACCAAACAAGCTATTCAGTTTTTCTTGCAGAGGTTTTTTGCTATTCTTTACACCTCACCCAAAGGGATAGTTTTGTGTTTATAAGCTAATAACTTTATTAACAGCTTAGTTAATTGATTTTCCCCTCTACCCTATCTCGTGTATTGTGTGTGTGTGTGGGGGGGGGGGACACTAAACAGAGCACAAATGTGCTTTCATTAAACCGAAGGACATTTTCCTATGCCATTCTTCTTTTCCTCTTACAAAGTAGGAAAATTATGCTTTCTTCTTCATTGAAAAGGAAGAAAGTAGGATTTATAATGTCTGTAAATTCAAACCCAATGTGGAATTCTTCACATAATAAGTCCCGGTGATATTTACTTCTTTTTGAAATAAATCTAGCTCTCTTCCTTCCCAAAGCCCAGTAGGCTCCAAAGTACATAAATCTACGGACTTTTGCAAACAGTGAAAAAGCTGATTTCTTTAACAAGATGTGAAATTCCAAGCTTTATGACCCGTAGTTACCAGCCTTCATCCAGAGTTCATTCAATTGCTTGGCAGCATGAAAAGTTTTGCAGCTTACAATGCCTCCTGAAATTTTTTGCATTCTGAAATTATTTTGTGAGTCTCGGTTCATTAATACTTACTGTGCTTTTTGAGGTGGAAAGAACTTCTACAGAAATCCCCCTTGGGTGTGTAGATAAGGAAGCTAGGGCCCCATGAAGGGAGGCTTGGGAAATATCTAAGTGCCATCACTGAGAAGTACCATGGCTAATGTCTTCCTCTTAAGATGAGCATCCTGAGTGTCTCTTGTTCTGGGAATCTACTGTTCCTGTCCTGCCTTTTTATTGGAAAGCACATCCACTACAAAACACTGCATGTTCAAGGTCTCAACCAGTAAGTAATAAAACTGGTACCTTTGTGACATTCCATTCGGGAACAGGTATGCACAAGTTGGGGATATAGTATTCATTTAGCCCTAAAGTTGAGGGGCTTGGCCTTGAATTGTAAGACAGATATTTAATCTATCCATAATCAATGTACCAACTTTGGGTAACCCCCAAATTGCCACAATTAGAGCTGTAGGGCACAGTAGTGAGAAAGCCATATGCATATGGGCACCTGCTCTCAAAGAGCTTAGACTTTAGTTGGGGAGACAGGACCAAAATTCTGTGACAGGGGTAAAGTTTGAATATAGGGAAGGGCTAAAATAAGTGCAAAATTAGTCAGAGAGGAGAGTTTACTGTGTTCTATGATAATCAAGGAAGGCTTCATGGAGGAGGAAAAAGCTGATTACATCATAATGAATAGAAAAGATTTAAGTAGGAACCATTATGACGTGAGCAAACAGTACAGCAGAGGAGCTACTAATAAATGTTATGATTTAACAGGCGATTACATTGTGCCAGGCACTATGCTAGATTATTCCTCACAAAACCAAATTAAATTGGTGCTAATGCCTTCATTTTAGGCACAATGAATGTAATGATTAAGAGGGTCCATTCTAGCCTGGCCAGTGTAGCTCAATGGTTGAGCATCGACCCATGAACCAAGAGGTCACCAGATAGGATTCTCAGTCAGGGCACATGCCTGGGTTGCCGGCTGGATCCCCAGTAGGGGGTGTACAAGAGGCAGCCTATCGATATTTTCTCTCATCAATGTTTCTATCTATCCCTCTCCCTTCCACTCTCTCTAAAATCAAGAAAAACATAAATTTTCTTAAAAAGGCCCATTCTAGAACTGCACTGTCCAATCAATATATAGTCACCAGCCACATATGGCTAGTGAGCCTCCTGAAATGTGACTAGTCCAAAATAAGTGCTTTAAGTGTTTGCAAGCACATGTACTAAGGTTGACTAAGACTGAGAGGAAGATAAAATATTTCATTAATTAATTATTACTTATACTGATTACATGTTGAATGATAATATTTTTTTACATTGGGTTAAGGAAAATATATTAAGTTTAATTTCACCTGTATCTCTTCATTTTAATGTGCCTATTAGAAGATTCAAAATTACAACTGTGGCTTACATTATATTTCTGTTGGATAGTGCTACTCTAGAGCCAGAGTGCCTGGGTTCAAATTGCAGCTCTGGCAGTTACTAGCTGTGTCAGCTTGGGCAAATAACTTAACCTCTCTCTGCTTCTGTTTTTCTCATTTATAATGTGGGGGAAATCATTGGGTATC
>NW_005365070.1:614250-622219 GCF_000412655.1 Myotis brandtii
GTGTGTGTGTGTGTGTGTGTGTGTGTGTGTGTGCATGCGCCCGCGCGAGCACACACACACACACACACACATACACACATCCTATATAATAAAAGGGTAATATGCAAATTGACCTTAACAGCAGAACGACTGGGAATGACTGGTCACAATGACACACACTGACCACCAGGGGGCAGACGCTGAATGCAGGAGCTGCCCCCTGGTGGTCAGTGCGCTCCCACAGGGGGAGCTCTGCTCAGCCACAAGCCAGGCTGACAGCTGCCAGCACAGCGGTGGGGGCGGAAGCCTCTCTCGCCTCCTCAGCAGTGCTAAGGATGTCTGACTGCCAGCTTAGGCCCGATTCCCTGGGGAGTGGGCCTAAGCCAGCAGGTGGACATCCCCTGAGGGGTCCCAGACTGCGAGAGGGCACAGGCTGGGCTGAGGGACCCCCCCCCCACACCCGAGGGCACAAATTTTGTGCACCGGGCCTCTAGTGTGTGTGTGCGCGCGCACTTAGGTCTATCTTGGGATATAACACTCAATAAGTGCCAGTTACTGTTATTGTTACTGCTGTTGTTAAACAGATAATGGTATTTAGCTATAATATTTTATTTAACCATCTAAAATCACAGCTAGTGAATGTCTGTCAGGTCTGTGTGACTGCTGAGTACAACTCTTGCCCACTGCCCTGGCTGATGCCCTATTTGGTTTTTGGATCCTCATTACCAGGCACATCTGAGCCTCCAGCATGTGTGTGCTCACTGTGCACAGCCCAGGGGCACAACTGGTCTGGTCAGAGCAGAGGTTTAAAGTAGGATGTAGCTGGATATGCCAGGATGTGAAAGGAGTGGCTGATTCTGTGGTTTTGGTATACCTATGATAGAGCCTGAGGGATGGAATCTGGGCATGTCAGCGCTGGGGCCAGCAGAGGGATGCAGTTGGCAACTATTTTAGCTCAAGCTTCACATTCCACAGACGAGGAAACCAGATAGCCGGCTCCCTTGCCATCTGCAGACTGTGAGAAATCCAGAGACACATGGAATCATTTCTTTAGGGACCTCCACAAAGACAAGGAATCAGGTAACAGGGCCTTTTCACATGGTAGGCAGTCAATAAATATCATTTAAGGTAATTCTGAGCAGGCTGTAGCCAGTTGCACTCATTCACCTGGGCTTGCTGTCTGGGAGGCAGGCACCTCAAGTGCACTTTGGAGAAATCGTTAGAGGAAAACTAGTCAAGATAAATGCCTGCTCTCAGCATTGTGCTATTTTCCAGAACAGCACAGGGGAAATGTTATCCCCCTAAATGAAGGCTGCCTTTCTTGAGTCCTGGGTTGATTTTAATGAGCTCTAATACTGTTTTAAGGTGATGAGAGAGATGAAGTGAAAACCCTGGTTTTTGCGTGGGAAGCAGACCTTGTTAATCACTTAAACTGTAAGGAATTGTAACCATTCAGAATTTCAAGGGCTGGCAGGGTTGTGCCTCCTTTCCCCTGGGAGAGTTTTTTTCTGCAGATATTGAGGCTGCAAAAGGTACAACTGCTGGGTAACAAGGTTATGTTGTATGTGTGTGGAAATAAGCATTATATACAGTACCAGGTACAGCGCGTTTCTTTACAGTGATAACTTTGTGAATGGAAAGACACCTCACTAATCCCCCACCCAACCTCTCTACCTAAAAAACAATCTGATGTCACATTGGAGTGTGTACAGGAAAGGGCACCAAAGACAAGAGGATCGTGCTTGAGCAGAAGAAACTATTTTGAAGGTTCTGTTAGTACTAAAAGCAGACAAGAATTCTGTAAGTTCTGTGTGTCAGAGGTTACTTTTCAAGGTATAGATAAAAGACTCTGGCTACCTGTGTTTCTCTGTTTAGCATTGGGAAGTTTAGGGGGCCGAGTACCCTCCCCAGCCCCTCCCCAGTCACAGAATGCTCCTCCAGGTTGCAAGTGAGTATCACACTGTAATGTCCTGAGTCCTAGAGAAAAAGATATTTTTGTTCCTGTCCAAAATGTGCCAGAGTGGGTAAGCTTACAGTATGTGAAACCAGACAGCTATGTATGTTGTGAAATATGTCATGGTTCCATTTGGTTGGTGAACGCATAAACATCCCATAATTTTTGACAGAGTGTAAATTCTTTTTTTTAATGGCATTTTATAAGCACCTTCTTGTGCAAAATGGGACTCTCTGTTACTGAGGAGGGGTGCGGCCATCCTATAGTCACAGTGAGGAGCAGTTCAGTGAGCAAGAAGCCTGAGAATACTCCATAGCTCCCTCCATGCATAGGCTGAGCTCGGGGCTGCTCTCTAGATGGTGGAGAGCCATGTTCTAGGCGTGTAAACTGGCCCAACCTGCTGAAACACAAAGCCTCTGTGAAGGGAACTGATGGGAACCATGCACAGGCAAAGGCAACAGACGCATATTTTACATGGTAGTGGGGCTGACAGGCCTTTTGGAAGTCAATTGGTCCAATCCCTTTACCAAGGAGCACACCAATGCCCAGAAATGAATGATAGGGGCTTTTCTGGGGTCACATGGCCTGTTTGTGGCAGAGTCATGAACCAAAACCCAGGGTGTAACTCCTTCTTCAGGTTTCAGAGTATCATGTTGGTCCTAGTCAGTTTTGCTCAGTGGATAGCGTGTTTGCCTTCAAACCAAAGAGTCCTGGGTTTGATTCCGGTCAAAGGCATGTACCTTGGTTGCAGGCTCCTCCCCTGCCCAGACCCTGGTCAGGGCACATGCAGAAGGCAACCAATGGATGTGTTTCTCTCACATCAGTTTCCCTCTATTTTCCACTCTCCCTAAAAATCAATGGAAAAATATCCTTGGGTGAGGATTAACAAAACAAAACAAAACAAAACGAAACAAAACAAAAGCATATCATGCTCAAGGTGACTGACAATCATCAGTTTCCGGAAAAATGGAGCCCCTCTGTTTAGTAGAAGCTCCCATATTCTCCAGTGCAAGATTCGAAAGCCATAAAGAAGGACTAAAAGTCAAATCTCAGACTGACAGAGATATCTGACTGATTTTCCAACTTAAGGCAAATGCTGGAGTGTGGCACCACCCTCGGACTCTTCCATTAATCATTCACTTTGAAGATGTCAGTGGGGAGTCAGATTCACTTACATGCCACATGAACCACCTACAGAGATTTGCCTCCTGGCTTGGCTTTTCTCCATGCAATTGAGGTTAATTCTCAGAGATAGTGACCCACAGCAAGTTGGATTTAAAGCCACAGATGATTACTCTAAATGACATCCCCCTTCCCACAATGATTTTTTAGAAAGGTCATCTGAAGAAAATCCATTGATATCAGTGCCTTGGAGAAGGAAGGAGGGAGGGAAGCCAGGTGAGTAACAATCAGAAGTTTCATGAGAAAAGGTAAATGGCTCACCATTCTTATTTCTTCAGTTTCCTACACACTCTTTTAAAGTACATAGGACAACAAACAGAATTACCATTTTTCAGAAGAGGAACTTGATTGAGCCTCAAAGGAAGTGATTTGGCCAAGGATACACAACTAGTCAGCAGTGGCTTTAGGACCAGAACCCAAGTCTCCTAACTCCCTGGGCACCTCTCCTATCTCTCAGCACAGGCCCAGCACTTGATGGGATTGCAGACTGGCGGGTCAGTTGGCTGAATGTGTACCATGAAGCCTTGAATTGCCCAGGATGGTCCTTTCTGCCCTCTCCCACTGTACATCATCAGTTCCTCTTCCCAGGTCATTCACCATTAATCAGAGCCCAGAAGCATTATTCCGCAAGCCACACAGGCCCCTTATTCCCAACATTACCTTTTCTCTGGCTTCCTACAGTTCCCCAGGCCCCAATTTTGGAATTCTCCAGCCAGGAGAGACTGTTGCACACAAAATACCACCTGACAGGGTGAAGCAGGTCCCTTTACCTCAAACGTTTCTCCATAAGACTGATATCTCACGCTTAATGTTTTTTTTTTCCCTTCATGGTGGCCAGAAGATGTTGTCCTTCAATCTTCCCTATCCCCTGTCCTATGCCTCTTGTTTTATCCCTGCTGGACTCTCTCAGCTTAGGCTACCTGAAATCTAAGATCTAGAAGGAACAGAGATTAGAAAAATTCTTTTCATCAAGGTGTCATGTACTTAGCAACACCAGAAGGATTTCCATTTTTTTAAAATATATTTTTATTGATTTCAGAGAAGAAGGGAGAAGGAGAGAGAGATAGAAACATCAATGATGAGAGAGAATCATTGATTGGCTGCCTCCTACACGCCCCACAACCCGGGCATATGCCCTGACCGGGAATCGAACTGGTGACCTCTTGGTTCCTGGGTCGACGCTCAACCACTGAGCCACATCTGGCTGGGCAGGATTTCCATTTTACAGAGGCATCCCCCAAGGAGCAATGCTGTGCCCTTTTCACTTAGAGAATTTCTGGCAGCAGCAGGGCAAATACTATGAGGTAGGAGGCCTTCCTGAAATCACAGCCTGTAAGTGACTGGCCATTGCATTCAGCTGAAAGGCTGCTTCAACAGTCACAATCAGGAAGCCTATCCCTTTCTGCTCGAACAAAGCACAGCAATTTAAAATGAGGACATTTGGTGACAGTTTTGATCAAACCTCTTTTCCTTTTCAGAATCATGAATCAGTCATGAACACACTAAGTTAAAACAAGATTTATCTCCCTAGAGCTGCTATTTTTGAAGTCCTGTTGTTCCCCTACCCTATCTCTTTCCATTTAACGTTCAAGAGTCAAGGTGCGACTAGAAATATGTGTGGGGAGAATACATCGACCTTCACCTTCTGTGTGGTGGGAAGAATGTGTTGACAGTTGAAATATGGGCAGGTACATTTTGGAGAGGCTGGTTTTGCTGCATTACATTGTACCAGGCAAACGTCTGGTGACAAATGATTCACCTTTGAGGCTCTTAAATGTGAAATATTTATATTTCTAAGTTCCTTTTCAAGGATTAAAGATCTATTATTCCAAACCTTCTTGAAGGTACAACACCCTCTTTGTCCTCTTCTAAAAATCTATCTATGGTAATAATTTTTTTTTAACAAGGCACATTTTCTTCCTCTCTCATTGGATCCTCACAACATGCCTGTGAAACAGATAGGCCCAATCCATTTCATAGGTGCAGATATTAGTGCACAGAGAGGTGAAAGATCACACAGCTAGTAAGTCATCAAGTTACATAAGTCTGAAACCCATGTCTAGACATTCAGACTCATTCTGCTACCCTGTGACACTTGGCTCATTTATTTGAGAATGAAAGGAATTTAGCATGAAGCAGTTCAGAGCTTTCCGCAATACCCTAAAACAGGACCTGCAACCAGGGCCAGCCTGTGGGGTGGCATGGTTTTCAGGGGTGCTGGGAGCACAGCCCCTTCCTCTCATGGATGGTTAGAAAACCACAATGGGAGGTTCATTCCTTTGGTTTTAGTATCTGCCTCATGTGTATCTGGAGGGGGGAGGAGATAAAGGGTAGAGATTATAAGCCATTAAGAGTTACCAGTCATTTAGATGGGGTGGAGGCTATAATTACCTATGAGATAGCCCTCCTCTGGATTTAATAATCAGGTCCGACAGACGAGGGGGAAGGGTGTGTGCAGGGCACTATAGAGATGGTCACTGAGTTTCGAGGAAGGAAAATAAGGCTGAGAAGAAAAACTAAGGACACCTAAGTCAAACTTGACTCCCTTAGAATTTTGCTGGGGCTAAGGTCCTGTCAGAAATCTCTGGTTTAGCCCTAGCTGGTTTGGCTCAGTGGATAGAGTGTTGGCCTGGGGACTGAAGGGTCCCAGGTTCGATTCTGGACAAGGGCACATGCCCGGGTTGTGAGCTCAATTCCCAGTAGGGGGTGTGCAGGAGGCAGCCGAACAATGATTCTCTCTCATCATTGATGTTTATATCTCCCTCTCCCTCTCCCTTCCTCTCTGAAATAAAAAAAATGTATTTTTTAATGTTCAAAAGAAATCTCTGGTTTAAAAATAAATGTAAGAGCAAAGATGTAAACGGTGAAGAACAAGGCTTTGCAGAGAATATTACCAGGTTGATTTTTAGATGCATAATATCCATGATTTACCACTGGTCCAGTCTTACTGGTCCAGTCTTATCTTCCATCCTATCTCTGATCCTCTGCACATGGAATCCCACATTCTAAGCAAACCAAACTCTTCTTCCCTGTCTTCATTTTGCTGCTTCCTGCTTTTGCTTATGCTTGTCCCCCAGGCACAACACTGTCTGCTCCTCTCTACCTGTCTTTTCAAATAGGACGGTCTTCTCAAGGCTCCCTTCCTGGTGATGTCCACAGCTGAGGCAGACATGCCTTCCTTTGAACCTCCAGAAAGGGTTATCCTGACTTCTCTTAGGGGGACCCTGTTCATCTGACTTTGTAATGTAAAGTATTCATGTCTAAGTCTCCTCTTCCGTCCAAGGCTATGGGCATCTTGGAAAGAGGGCAAGGCCACGTCCCTTTTATAGCTCTTCTCCTTTCTCTCATGGACTAGCTGGCCCAGAGTCATGAGAAAAGGGCAGCCATTGATAAATGCTTTGTAGTTAAGAGCTCAGTCTCTGGAGTCACACAGTTCTGGAAGCGAGCCCTAGCTTATGTAACCTTATGCAAATTACTTAACCCTTTAAGTATTGGTTTTCTCATCTGTGAGCGCCCATTTCACACTGTCGTGATTTATAAAATGAAATAACCCACGTTGGGTGCTTATCATGATGCAGGACACCTGGTCAGTATCCCACAATTATCTGCTATCCATATTATTTTCCTCTTAATAAAATGTGCAGTCCTCTCATGTTTCCTTTATCAATAACTAACAGAGCCATTATCTTAGAAGCAAAGGGAATCATGTTAGGAGGTTTGTTAAATGCCCTGACTAGCACTGTATTTACAGTGACATTTATCCCATCAAAATGAGGGAAAGGCAGGAACTGGTTTCAACTTGAATCCGATATTTCTGTAGCCCACATGCTGACTACCGCCAAAGCCTCCACTCCCTGGGCGGCGGTTGTAGAGATGGAATAGCGGCAGTTTTTCATTTTCCGGAGTCCACTCACCCTTCCAAGAATCTCAATGCCTCATTGATTCATAATACACTGCATAAAGATTTCATTTTTCCTGCCCACAGTGATACATTATGGAGGCAATCTGTTTTGCCACTGAAAAGTTTGCTTAGTAGAAAAATTTGGAGTTTTGACATTCAGGAAATTACAGTCATCTGTAAAACACGATTGATATGCCAAGGCTAACATTTTCATTGCACTCGCAGAGCCAGAATAACTATGATAAAACATGTGTTACCCCACACACATTTCAGGATCTTTTAAGAAAACATTAGTTAGCTCTGAGAACCCCTCCCAAGATTCCAGGCCTGTAAAGGGCTGTGCCAGTGGGCTGTTTGCCATTCACCGGGATAGGTCCACTGCCCACACCCAGACTCGGGTGCTAAGGCAAAGCTATGGCCGAACACATCTTTTAACTTGGTCTTAGGTTCGAGGCTGGAATTCTGTATTCCCATACCACCAGGTTAAAGACATGAAAGGGAATCAGGAACATGAGTTTAAAAATTCCACCCCCAATGTGGAACTGTTAGGCAGTCACAAAAGAAGCAGGTTTATATTAGAATGAGAAGTTGAAGGTTTACAAAGGAGAAATTAGACTGTTTTCTATTTGCTTACACTTTAAATTTGCTCTCTATAATTTTACACCCAAGCATTTCTTTGTCTCTTTCCAGGTACAATTTTCAGTGTTAAATGGTACCAGAAGCCTAAGTTTCTGGATCTATCCACTTGTTCAACATTTGATTTCAGAAGGATAAATTCCATCAATTTAGCTGAGGAGTGTGGGTGACCTTTATGGCCTGAGTGGAGAGAGCTATCCACTCAGAGTCAGCTTTAGCAAGGTTACGGGGAGTGTTTACTTGGCCCTCATCCATTTAGACCAGCCGTGGGCAAACTACGGCCCGCGGGCCGGATCCGGCCCGTTTGAAATGAATAA
>NW_005365070.1:623981-641507 GCF_000412655.1 Myotis brandtii
CATGGATGGAACTGGAGAGCATTATGCTAAGTGAAATAAGCCAGTCAATGAAAGAAAAATACCACATGATCTCACTCATTTATGGATAATAAAGACCATTATAAACTTATGAACAAAAATAGATACAGAGGCAGAGCAGCATTTAACAGAGTTTCAAACTATAGCAGGAAGGCTAGGGAGGTGGGGGGGTGTAAGAGATCAACCAAAGGACTTGTATGCATGCATATAAGCATAACCAATGGACACAAGACACTGGGGGGTAGGGGAGGCCGAGGGAAGGTCAAAGGGGAAAATAAAAAGGAGACATATGTACTACTCTTTATAATATTTAAAGCAATAAGACAAAATTTAAAAATAAACAAAATAAAATAATAATAATAATAAATACAAGTTTTAGAAAAAAAAAAGAAAGTACACATGCACATTATGTGGTTCTGGAGTTAAAGGGGCAAGTGACACTGCCCTTGGTTTTGAAAATGGCTTAGAGTGATGATTTCTACCTGACTCCACGTCACCTTTTTCAGGTACTGAGGAACACATCCTGCCCAAAACATGTGAGTAGATCTGACTCATGGATCAAGCAGTCTTACAGTCCTCAGAAAAGTCCAGCATGCTCCCATACTCAAACCATCATAGCGAGTGCTCACTGACCCTTTGCTATAAGTCAGACATGAGTCTAAGTGATTAACATACAGTAATTCATTTCATTATTACCACCATTCATGAGGCAGATAATATTATTGTCATCCACTTTTTATGGATGAAAAAACTGAGATACAGAAAAGTAAAGCAACTTTATCAAAGTCACACAGCTATTAGGAGATGGAGCTGGGATTCAAACTTCCCAACAGGGTGGCTGCGGAACTCATACTCTTAAAGTCTATGCTCCACTGCCTTGCTTAAATTTGGTTTTGAAAGACTTGTTTCCTCAGACCTGTTGCCTGGATTCTTATTTTTAAATCCTCATCTGGGAATATGCTGTTGTTTTTTTTAATTGATTTTAGAGAGAGAGGAAGGGAGAGAGAAACTTCGGTTGGTTGCCTCCCATATGTGCCCCAACCTGGGATGGAACCTGCAACTTCAGCATGTGCCCTGACCTGGAATTGAACTGGTAACATTTTGGTGTATGGGATGACACTCCAACCAAATAAGTCACCCAGCCAGCGCTGTTGCCTGGATTCTTAAGTGTCCCATGCCTGTGTTAGAAAGACTTTCTTGTCCTGTTGAAGCTTTTGGCAATACTTTCTCAGGTTTGTTTGTTTGTTTTTACATTTACAAAGCACTCTCCTCCTGCCCCATGTTATCCTTGCAGCTAACAAGATAGATTCATTCATTTCCTCAAAGTGGTTACATAGATGTTAGAGGGACAATAGTAAAGCCAAAGGTGTGGGGGGAGGAGAAGAGGTGGGTATCAAAGACACAGTTAGGTAAAGACCACACAAATGTAGAAGCATGTGGACCCTCTGGCAGAGGAATCAGAGAAAAGTGGTTTCTCAAAGGGGCATTGAAGATCCACTTGCTCTCACCAGGCTTAAGCTATGGGGGTACCCATGTCCAGGGTTTCTTGGTCCCACCGCTCCCCTCTGGGACTTATTTAAGCTGATTTGGCAACTGATTGAGAGAAACTGGAAATAGGGGAGTAAAGAGGACTCAGAACAGAATGAGGGGAAGTAGAGGTTGAAGGGGTGTAGAAGTTGGAAGGAGGACAGGGGAGTCAAGAGGTTAGTAAGGAAAAGAAAGGATGAAAGGAGAATGGAGGAAAGAGCAGAGAGGGAGGAGAAAGTAGAATAAAAAGGCAGGGGGGCTGTGAGTGGCATGAGGTGGTGTGTAGAAATGGCTAAGAGAGGAGGGAAACTGAGGAGGAAGGCACATAGAGATGCTCTCCCTCCTCCTTTCTATGATCCGGATCTTGTCCACATGGACTCTTTTTTTTTCTTTTTTCTTTTTTTTCTTTTAAATATATTTTATTGATTTTTTACAGAGAGGAAGGGAGAGAGATAGAGAGTCAGAAACATCAATGAGATAGAAACATCGATCAGCCGCCTCCCGCACATCTCCCACTGGGGATGTGTCCGCAACCCAGGCACATGCCCTTGACCGGAATCGAACCTGAGACCCCTCAGTCCGCAGGCTGACGCTCTATCCACTGAGCCAAACCGGTTTCGGCCACATGGACTCTTTACCTCCTCTAGTAGCTGTCTTTGACCACTTGTTGGGCACCATCAAAAGGCTCTTACATTGCCTGGGGCTCCATCCAAATGAACTTGCTCTTTGCCTTCTCTGAGCCACAAGGGCACTTAGAGTCAGTACTTGGCTCTTTTCCCTGAATTTTTACATATGCCCTTTTTTTGGTCAGTAACCAGGCTGCACACTCTTTAAGGGTTGCGATAAACTCTTGCAGCATTATTTCTGTCTCCAAATCTCTCTCCAACTATTATTGTAGTAACTAGCTGGTTAATATTAATAAAGGAAGCAAAGCAAAGGGAAGTCAGACATTGCAAATATGGTCACATGGGAAGCTACACCAGGAAGCTACAGCTTGACAGCATTTTTCCTCCAAGGGGATTTAATACCCCTTTCTTCCCCTACCAGGTACTGGACTGTGGGGAGGTGGGGGAGATAGGCACATGCTCAATAGAAGTCAGGGTGGTGCAGGGGAGATGCTTGCCTGTCAGTCTTGCCTAGGGAATAGTGGATTGGCTAGGGGGTGGGCCCCATCAGAAGCATGTGAAATCTTGGAAAGTTGGTTGGTTAGTTTGAAGAAGCTCCTGGTTAAAATCTCCAAAACCCTAGCCGGTTGGGCTCAGTGGATAGAGCTTTGGCCTATGGACTGAAGGGTCCTGGGTTCTATTCCAACCAAGGGCACATGCCCGGGTTGCAGGCTTGATCCCCAGTAGGGGGTGTGCAGGAGGCAGCTGATCAATGATTCTCTCTCATCATTGATGTTTCTATCTCTCTCTCCCTCTCTCTTCCTCTCTAAAATCAGCAATAAAAAATCCCCAAAGAGTTCCCTCTTTTGTCTGCTCTTGTGCTCTTGCTCTCTCTTGCTCTGTGAACAGCACTCACCAGTGGTGTGTTTGCATGTTCTCTCTCCACAGCCATGTTGTTTTAAGCAGCTGCATGGCCTATGGCCATGTGGAGCTCACATGCAATGGACTGCAGCTTGGAACAGAAGCTAAGCTAACCAGATGCTGGACTGGACTGGACTGGGCTGTAATATGGAACAGAAACTATGGGCAGTGGCCTCAATTCTGGCCCTGCGGAAGGCAAGATTGGACTTCTTCCATGGCAGGATGGACAGAGATGGGATCTTGGAGGAGAATCCCTGTAATTTTATATCATCAATAAAGCTTTCCACAAAACTGCATCCTCCCATGGGGGCCTCAGGAAATTCATTTCTTTGGGGCACCCCATGAACTCCACTTCCACCAATAACACAACCATTACAGGAAATCCTTTAAGCACTAGGACGACTGACATCTTAGGTATCTTATAATTATTAGTTCATAAGCACAAACTTTATTTTTAGACAGTAAAAAATAATATATCCTTGCACCCTAGCCAGGTGGCTCAGTTGGTTGGAACATCCTCCCTTACACCAAAAGGTTGCAGGTTCGATTGGAGGCAACCAATCAATTGATATTTCTCTCTCACATCGATGCTTCTCTCTCTCTCTCTCCCTCCATCCCTCCCTCCCTCTCTCTTCTCTCTCTCATATCAATAAAAAATATCCTGCAAGTATTGAATACAAAATAGGTAACTTTTACTTGAAAAGAAAGGCACTGATTGGATGTTGCATTGAAAAGAAAGGCACTGATTGGATGTTGCAGATGCCGGGAGAAGAAACTGAGAGGACACCCAAGGGAAGAATGGAGTAAGTGCCCAAAATACTTCACTCACTTAACAATTCCCCAGAGTTTATTGTCTAAAACGAGAAATCCCCAATCTATTCATGTCCTCAAACAGTCATTCTTCTCATTTACATAACTTACATAAACTCAACTTTAAGAAACATTTCTTAAATACTCCTAGGCACGAGTAAGAAAGCCTTTTGGAAGTAGGCAGAATCTAAAAAGCAAGAGTGGGAGGAAAATAGAAAGCCTTTCCCTTTGTTTATCTTCAAGATGTCTTACAAATTGATTTAGAAGGCTTTATTACTCTGTGAGTCACACATTTGACTTACAGCAGGTTTTGAAATCCAGAATCCATAAAAAGGACTTAGCATTGTGAGAAAATTCAGGGGCACTCTCACCCAAATGGTTTCTGTGTTCACTGCTGAGCTTGCCTATCATCTCGCCTACCTCCTGGTACCACTCAAGGAATTGAGGATGCTGCTGGGGCTTCGAACTAGCACCATCAGTTCTATTCAGCACCCTCATCATCCAGGATGAGGCAAGTGACTGTAACCTCTCAGGGGTTGCTTTCTGATAAGACTCTCACAAACCCTGTGAGTAGTTGAGAGTGGGAAGGACTTGAGAGATGAGCAAAAGAAATGCACTGATAGTGCCCTGGTCCCACTTCATTTAGTAGCACTTTCCTTTTCAGTCCCTCCTGCTTCAAACCTACACCAACTATGCCCATTTCTCTCTCAGTGGTCAGTCTTCAAGACCTCAAGAAAGCAAGGCCCTTGTGAGACTCTGCAGGCACCAGCCACAGAGGGGCAGCTCCAACACTCCTCTGCCAGTAATTTTCCAGCTGTTCTTTCTATCCTAGCCCCCTCCACAAAGTTCTGTAGCTTCATCAATTCAATCCCTTACCCACTTAGCAATTTTCTTCATTCCTGTCCCTAGTTTCACTCACACCTCCCCCTATTGTTCTGTTTCCTCCAGCTCCTGGGTGATCAATGACCCAATAGCATTTACATTTACAAAGCAATTGCATTTACATAACAGAGCTCTTATCAACAGCTGAAAGAGGCACAACTATAATACATATATAATGGAGAGCGCCTATTCATCACCCACATTTACAGTGCTTTCCAACAGTACAGACTGTTCTAGAAATTGGTATATGAGGGAAGAGAGCCTTGCAAAATTTATCACTAAAGGTAATCAATGAGTTTCAACTAATGCACTCCATACCTCGAGGTGAAAATATACTGAAAGTATGGGGAAACCATATTTAGTCCTTAAAGTTTGCCGACTTTAATTTGAGCTTACATTGATTTCATTTAATACAAAGTTTATATAATCAGGAAGTCAGTAGCAATTGAAAATATCAAGGCTAGTCTTCACCCATCAGGGCATTTTGGTAATATCTAGTAACGGCAGGAGATTCTCCTTTAACTGAATTGGAAATGTAACATATATTAGCTTACAGAAACTTAATCAGTGTGATCAAATTAAAATGGGCCACTCAGACATGCCATCCTGATTAAGGCACTTGCAATCACTTCACAATTAACAGAGATTTGTGGTGTTAATGATTTAAACTCGGGTTTTTCCCTCTGGGAATTCAGGCTTGGCATTTTTTTTTTACTAGGCAATTAGAAAACTCTATCCTTTATTTTGAAAAATGTTGCAACAGTGTTATTGACATTAATTCTCAAAGAATGCAGAATAGTTAATAGCATGTGTTGTTGATGTTTCCCCTTTAAGAGTCCCTGCCTTCTCTTTGGGATGAGGGTCATTTATCTCGAAGTGTTAGCTCATGGGGGTGGTAATGAAGTTTGGCAATGGGGAAATGACCTTTTTATTTATTTAAAAAATATTTTTATTGATTTCAGAGAGGAAGGGAGAGGGGGAGAGAGAGAAACATGATGAGAGAGAATCATTGACAGGCTGCCTCCTGCACACATTGAGCCTGCAACCAGGGCATATGGCCTGACCAGGAATTGAACCATGACCTCCTGGTTCATAGGTCGATGCTCAACCACTTCCAAATTTGGAAGTGACCATTTTTATATGTATTAGGGGGAAACTCCACTTTTCTGCTTTCTGCAAAAGTTTTCTAGGTTTAATTGAAAGGGGTTTGCGTATGTCCCTATTCAAAAAATTACTTTGGCTGAACTGGCCTGTTCTGGGTAGAAGACTATAGGATTAGGCCATTTCTTCTAAATGTGTTCTTAATAGACCATTATAAACAGTAGCTTGAGAGATGTGAATTATATCCCACCCCTTTCAAAACGATTCTTCCTAGTGCACCTCTCTGAAAATGCAGCAGTAGTAAATTACCTGGAAAGGATCTCATGCTTCTAGCTCCATTATTTGTGTGAATAGGGAGTGGGGGGGGGCTGTCTAGCTACTTGTTTCTACTTTAGTCAGCAAAGCCAATCCCTACATTTAACAGCAGAGAAAATGGTGATTCAGAGAGGAAGGGGACTTTCTCAAGATGGCAGAGTTTTTAAGGATCAGGCCTGGAGCTAGAACCCCAGTCTTTCCACACTCAGGGCTTGTCCTTCGTTCTTCTTGTGTCTAGCTCAGTCTCAATTATGACACATCCCAAGTCATTGGAATATGCCTTAAAAGTATGATATACTACTGAACAAGTGATTCAGTTAATGAAGTTGACAAGAGTGGAGGAGAGGGAGGAAGATGAACAGGAAGAGGGAGATTGTGTGCTGAGATGGGGTGAGGGATCTGACTTCTAACAGGTTCCTTAGCAGCCTGCTATGGCAAGATGATTCTAATTTCCACCAAAAGCACTACTTCCCAGTTACTAGCTTGGAAAGGCAAGGGCAAGTGATGGGTTGAAATAAAAAGGTCTGCAGGGTAAGGGCATTCTACAAGTGCTCCCTACACCTGTTGAGTCCTCCACTTACTTCAAAGCCAAAATCCCCAACCCAGTGCTCTTTGTTTAAAATAAGCTCAAGGATCTTTGAGGTTCAAAGAGAAGGATTCATTCATTTATTCATCTGTTTATTTAAAAATAGGCCAAAGTCATCTTAACATTGCCACATATTGAGTTACAGTGCATTCACTTTCTGCCCTTGCAATAAGATGAAACAAGAGAATAGGTGGTCTTTCCCAGGGTGTACTGAAGACACTATATTCTGTTTACTAAGAACAATTTATGAAAGTGTCTCATATCAGTGAATATACTGAAAGGCCATGATGTACTCTAGTACACTCTGTGAGAGGTTTAAAAAAATTATACCCACTCTTCCTTATGGAGCCATAGCCATATGTTAGCTGGAAAGATCAGCAAATGGGAAAGTTAACAATAAGAATGAGAGAGCTATTATTTCCAGAACTCTGTCTTGTATTACCCAGCACCCAGTATTCCAGCAGCGTCTTCAGTTGCACTTTCCTTGCAGAACACACCACTTTGTTCCTTAGATTCTATTCTAGTGTATATTACTACTAGAAAATGAGGTGACTGAATTTGTGCCTCTTTTAGCCCTGCTATCTCCACTTCCTCCCCTTCTCTCATTTCTACCTCTCTATTCCCACCCCACCCCAGCATCTAGTATTGTGCCCATCACATATGAGATGCACAAAATTTGCTGATTGAATTAATGAACACACTTTACTGCCTGATTAAATTCTAAATGGATATTGTTCAAGAGAAGGAAGAGATGCTCTCAGGCTGTATCAGGAGAGACATTAAAGGGGCATATTGTGTTTTGCAATATGAGTAGTAATAATAGTTCCATTTTTTTAAAAAAAATATTTTTTATTGATTTCAGAGAGGAAAGGAGAGGGAGAGAGAGAAACATCAATGATGAGAGAGAATCATTGATTGGCTGCCTCCTGCATGCCTCACACTGGGGATCCAACCCACAACCCGGGCATGTGCCCTGACCAGGAATTGAACCATGACCTCTTGGTTCATAGGTCAATGCTCAACCACTGAGCTATGCCAGCCAGGCCAATAATTCCATTTAATGAGCACCAATATGGACCAGAAAATTTGCATGTTATCTCACTGAATCCTCAAAAAATCTCTAATAGAGAGAGGTCTACTGATTATCCCCATTTTACAGATGAAGAAACTGAGGCTCAAAGAAGTTAAGTAACTTATCCAAGGTGCTAGATCTGGGCTACAAACCCATATCTATCTAATTAAAACAAACCCCACTTTCTAATAAACTAGTATTTTTTAAAATACATTTTTATTGACTGTAGAGAGTAAGGGAGATAGATACAAATATCAATGATGAGAGAGAATCATTGATCGGCTGCCTCCTGCACACCCCCCACTGAGGATCAAACCCGCAACCTCGGTGTGTTCCCTTGAGTGGAATCAAACCCAAGACCCTTCGGTCTGCAGGCCAACACACTATTCACTAAGCCAAACCAGCTAGGGCTCCAATAAACTAGGGTTTAGACAGGTGTAGTTGAAAGGTGGAGGTCATTCAAGATAGGTGCAAGGTAAGAGAAAAAGAGGCATTTGGGAGACAAGGAGGAGACAGTATAACCAAGGGGAGCAATGGGGGCTGAAAGTACTATGTAGTTATTAAGAAGGCTGACTTAGTCAGTGAACATAAAACAATGGAGAGTTGAAATTTCTAACGAAGGTGTGTATAGGATTATATAAAATACCTACAATGACTAAATATTAGAAAAAAATCATGGGCCTTATAATGGCATTCAAGTTAACAATGGAGACTTTGGCCTAAACACCTGCCTGGCTATTTTCTGGGAGAGGATAACTTTAGCAACTAAAATAATCCTCTCTCCTAGCTAATGGTCTTTTTTTCCCCTAAAGGTTTCATTATAGCCTAGAAGAGAGGCCAGTTTGAGGAAATAAAGTGGAAATAGTGTGTATTCATTTAATCTTTAGAGCAGAATTTTTCCCTCCACATATTTCAGGTCCAGCATGGGTTTAGTTTAGACTGTAATCTCAGGGAACAATTACTTGTCAGTCTGGTTCCTTTCATTTGTTCAGAGTAATTTGGCCATATGAAGGGAAGCTTTTGTTTGTTTTCGTTTCTTCTTCTTCCTCATTTTCTTTGCACTTTTATTCTGTTTTGTTTTTAAGACCTTGCAGAATTAAGTAATGGGACTGCATGACTGCCCAATAGCCAGAGCTGCTGTAATTGGGGAGAGCTAGGGCATGGCGAATAAAAGCTGTTATCCCATATTCTGTTCACTGAGTATTCTCAGGCTGAATCTATACCTGTCATTATTAAACTCATTAGAAGCAGCAGGGCTTTATATAGTCAGACCCCACTAGATAAAACATGAAAACGGACTCAGGAAGAGGTGGAGTGGATGCCTGGAGCCCCATCTATTTGCCACTTCAGGCTCCCCATCACTCCCACTTTCAGCAGGCTAAAAGGTCCTGCCTCAGAACCCAAGAACTGTACAGAATATAGACAGAAAATCACTGGTCTACTCAAAAGAAGAACATGGTAAGGGTATTTTCAATGGCTCAATGAGACCAGGTAGCTTCTTTAAACCTCTTTTAGCCCCTCTCATCCATTAGAAGCGACAATAAGAATTGAGAATGATGACCAGGCAGGAAGATTCCTCACCAGAAAGCATTTGCAGGGTGGGAAGAGGGGAACGGAGAAGCTTTTTTCTTGGACCTCCTATTGCTTAGCACAAAATGCCTTGATCATTGTAGGCATTTGGTAATGGATACTGACTCCCATATTAAGAAAGAAGAAAAAATAAACAGCCATCCATAATTCTATGCATTTGTGCATTTGTTTTTTCCTTGCCACCAGTGGATGACAGAGACACACAGTCTTAGGTAAAGAAAACCAGTCTTCAGACTTGATGTGTTTACAAGGACAAAGCTGTTTATGTCTAACTCATCCCTAAAATAAGGCTGCTAAAGAACAGTAGAGAAATGAATATTTGGCGAGGCACCAGGCAGGTGGTTGGGGAAAAGGGATGATGGCCTATGATAATAGGAACAACCACCTGCAGACATGGCATAAGGACAGTAAACACTCTCAGTGAAGAGTATAACCCTGTCAACTGTGCTGTCAACTGTGCTTATGTGGAGATGTACTCCTCCCCCCACCCAAGTTCCTGAAAACACTAGAAAGTGTATTTGTGACTAGTTATTTTTTTGCAAGGTCTTTAAGGACATGATATTGCTTGTTTTCACACTTTCCTGGTAATGCCAGGAGTGACAAGAAGAATTATCTGCATTTCACAGAAGAGGAGCAGTCCTAGGAGAGTAATACAGATGGATAGTAGCAGCATACTATTTACTGACAAAGATCACAATTGAAGTAGGTACCTTGGTGCCTACCATGAAGTCACAAAAAAGCTTGATCACTCTTGAAGGTTCCAGAGGCATGAAATGGGAGATGAGGGTAAACATGCAGATGCTAGATAAGAAACATTGCATTAAAGCCTATAAAGCACACATCTCCTCTCCAACAATAATGAGAAAGAGGGAGGAACCACTTGGAGGCAAGCTTACCACTACTGCTTCTGTCAATTATGATCTGTGATGCCAAAAAGCAAATGCTTAGATTTCAAGGCTTGGAGAATCACTGTTCTGACTCAACTCCACAATCCAGCCATGCCAGGAGCCTGTCTTTGCTGAGGCACTTGGATATGACCCATGCTAAGCAAGTGATGAGTTCTCCTTGAACCAATGTCATAGGATAGTTTTAAGATTAAATGAGAAAAATGCATGCATTTAAAGCTCTTAGAATAGGGACTGGTGCATAGGAAGCACTTAGTAAATGTGACTGCTTATTTCAAAATCCCTGGTCCTTGTTATCACTGGCAGTCTTGACTACTTTTGTTGGGATTGAATTCTGTAAGTCCTCTACCTATTTTTTTAATTATTAGAAATTTTGGGCTTAACCAGTCTTGTTTCCCTCCCCTTTCATATGTATCCCCAAATTTCACTCTGGGCTTTGCAGACAGTGATGGCCAAACATATCAGGTCTGCCAGATTGCATAGGACAAGCCAATTGATCATTTTGACTAATTTATCCAGTCAATTCAAACATCCAGCTTTTTCAGTTGTTCCCACCTCCTTCCATATTCAACCCAACTCAAGTAGCCCAAAACAATAGCTTGTGGTATCATATAAATATATGCTTTGAACAATATGATGTTCTTCTTGAATCATCTTCACCATCCACAATCTTTCCAGGGATGCTAGTCACTTGCATACTGATGATTTGTGCTTCAAATGCATGTGACATCTTAATCATTCGTACTTGAAGCAAGCATTAACAGATGGTGGCCTGTATTTTATAGCATCACAAGCATTTTCCAGGCAAAATTTATAGTTTAATCACCAGTGCGCTGAGTCTTGCCTCATTTTTCCTTTTTGTTTAATCTTTAGCAAGCAAACATCCTGAAAACTCAAAGCATGTTTTGTAATGAAGTAATCACTATTGACCAGTAATGTAGTTTTATTTCTGTCCTCCTCACTCCTCTATTATCAGGTTGTGTGCATACAACTCAGATAGTAATAAAAGTGTCAGACAGGTGCCAGGGATCTAGATCTAAGTCTACAGCCGTGAGAGGCTGCACCCAGAAAGGCAGCCTGAAGTTCTGCACTGGCCGCACAATGCCGGGGGGAGAGAAATGCACAGTGGTGCAGTTGCTCTGCCTTTATATTTTTCTTGCTTTTACTTGCTAAACCCAGTACATAGGAGCTTTCAATTACAAACACTCACTGAGGCTGTGGTGCAGGTAGAGGTGCAGTTATGTGGAGGCTGGGGAGCAAGAGAAGGAGAAGCGACCAGGAATGCAGCTCTGGGACATTCCAGTCCTTCCAACCCTAAACAGCCATTTCTCTTCTGAAGAGCCAGCCCCTCATAGCAGCACCCGCAGGGCAACTAGCACAGCCACACCCAGCCTCGAGCTCTGCAGGGAAATAAGGAATCTGAATACTCACAGGGATCCCTCAGGGACTGGGTTGAGGGGCCATTTGGTCCTGGAAACTAATACAACAACACCCCCACCTACAGCCCCTGTCAGAAATAGACACTTGAGAAAATACAACTGAAAGCAGGCAGACAAACAAAGTGGGCAGGTTGGTCCCGCCTGCCTGAAACCCAGGATGTGGAGACAGACAGAGGAACTGCGGATCACTGGGAACTTCAACATGGTGCTGACTACTTAACAGGAAACTAAGAAGTGGCAGAAAGAACAGTAGAGAGGGGTCTTAAAACAGCCCCCATGGGACATTAAAACTCAGCTGAAGCGAACGACACTTTACTACTTCAGTTTTTATTTTTTATCTTTTACTTAAGGAAAAAAAATGTATTTTATTTTTTAATTTATTATTATTATTTAACCTTTTATTTTTCTAGATTAGTGTTCTACATTCTATTTTTATTTTTTCACTATTTTACTTTATCTCTTTTCCTTTTTGACAACCTTTTCTTCCTCACTTATCCCTTTTCCATCCTGTTTCTCTTCTGTTCCTGCTTTAGTATTTCTCTCTACTTTATTTACGCCTTGTTAAAAATTGATCTTCTTTATCTGCCTTATTGATGCATTACTATTATAGTAGTCTCTGGTGGTTTACTCATATATCTAATTTCCTCTCCCCTGCTCCAAGTCCATGCACCCTTCTCTTTTCTCTTTCTTCACTAGCTAATTTTTTAAAGCTTTTGTTTTCCTCTCCTCACTTGCTCTCTTCTTCTCCTAATTACTTAATTAGTTTCACTCACTCACCAACAAACCTATTTGCTCTCTACTCTATTCTCCTTTTCCAAAAATAGATTAAAGAAAGGGGAAATTTTATTGGTTATTTTGTTGTTTACTTTTCTTCTTATCCACTCATTCTCTTCCTACTTCCTCTATACTGAACCGTGGCCATTCCTCCATTTATTCAATTACTTTCCCTTACTTTCTGGAAATAACCTCTGCCTCTTCAGATTCAGCCCCCCCTTTTGTTTTGTTATTTGTTATTGTTTGCATTTTTTTTGTTTAAATGTTTATTTTGTGGAATTTTCTCCATATATGTGTTTATTTTTCCCCCTTCTTTTTTCATCTTTTTCTTTTCTCTCTTACCTTTTTTCCTTTTCTCAGCATCATTTTTGTGCTCTCTTCTCTCGCCTAATTCTCTTTTCTCTGGTGGTCACTATTATTGGGGTTATCAGTTTTATGAATACATTCGTGTTTTGTTGCCCCTGTGTCGTGTCTTCTTGAGTTGTATTTTGTGCCTTTAGGTCAATGTGGTAGAGAGTGAGCCACATAACCAGACACCCTGAGAGGAGCAAATTTGGGAGACAAAGAAATAGCCCCCATTTGAAAGAAAAGGAAGAATCAACAGGATATGAAGTAAATGAAATGGAGGTATGCACTTTGTCAGAGAAAGAATTCAGAGCAATGGTCATAAGGATGGAAGATAAATTCAACAACATGTGTAAGAAACAAGAGGAAATGAAGAAGAACTAGGAGGAAATGAAGAATGACATAGTTGCAATAAAGAACACAATGGAAAGTATCAACAGTAGACTAGAAGAAGCTGAGGACTGCATCGGCAAGCTAGAAGACAAGGTAAGGAAAAAAATACCTAAGCAGAGCAGCAACTGGTAAAAAAAACAAACAAACACAAAAAAACCCAAAAAACCTTTAAAAGAAAGGCGAGAGCCTAAGTGAGCTTTGGGACAACACAAAACAAAACAAATTTGCATAATAGTGGTGCAAGAAGGAGAGGAAACTGAGCAAGGAATAGAAAACCTGTTTGAAGAAATAATAACAGAAAACTTCCCTGATATTGGAAAGAAAAAACTCATACAAGTTCAAGAAGCACACAGAGTCCCAAACATGATGAAACCAAAAAGCCCAACAAGACACATCATAGTTAAATTGGCAAACACCAACGACAAAGTAAAAATCTTAAAAGCTGCCAGAGAGAGACAGAAAGTTACCTATAAGAGATCTCAAATTAGACTATCAACTAATTTCTCACAGAAACACATCAGGCCAGAAGGGAATGGAATGAAATATACAAAGTGATGCAAAGCAAGGGACTGAATCCAAGAATACTAGACCCAGCAAGGCTATCATTCAAAATTGAAGGTGAAATAAGGAGCTTCATAGACAAAAAAAGGGCTAAGGGAGTTTATTACCACCAAGCCACGAATGCAAGAAACGCTAAAGGGACTGTTGTAAAAATAAGAAATAGGAAGGGAAGGAGGAACAAAGGCATAAAGAATAAATATGGTGACAAACAAGAACCTATCAATAATAACCTTCAATGTAAATGGATTAAATGCTTCAATCAAAAGACACAGGGAAGCTAAATGGATGAGAAAACATTACCCATATCTCTGCTGTCTACAAGAGACCCACCTCAGAACAAAGGAATCACAAGGATTGATAGTGAAGGGATGGAAAAAATTTTTTCAGGCAAATGGAAATGAGAAAAAAGCTGGGGTAGCAATACTTATATTTGACAAAATAGACCTTAAAGTTAAGGCCATAACAAGAGATAAGGAAGGCCACTTAATAATACTAAAGGTAGCAATTCAACAAGAGCATATAACTCGGGTAAACATATATGCACCCAATACAGGAGCATCCAAATACATAAAAAAAACTTCTGGAAGATATCAAGAGAGAGATCAACAACAATACAGTCATAATAGGGGACTTTAATACCCCATTTACACCACTAGATAAATCCTCTAAACAAAAAATCAGCAAAGAAACATCAATCCTAAATGGCTCACTAGATCAGATGGAATTAATTGACATCTTCAGAACATTTCACCCCAAAGCTACAGAATCTTCTCAAGTGCACATAGGACATTTTCAAAGATAGACCACATATTAGGACACAGGCAAAATCTCTTCAAATTCAAGAATGTAGAAATCATATCAAGCATCTCTCAGATCACAATGGCATAAAATTAGAAATTAACTACAATAAAAATGATAAAAAAACAAACACTTGGAGGCTAAATAGCATGCTATTAAGCAATGATTGGGTTACCAAAGAGATCAAAGAAGAAATAAGAAGTATCCTGGTAACAAAAAACAATGAAAACACAACAACCCCAAATCTAAGGGACACAGTGAAAGCAGTCCTGAGAGGGAAGTTCAAGCTCTACAAACCTACCTAAAAATAAATAAATAAAATAAAATAAAAAGAAAGAAAGAAAAATGGTAATAAATTATCTAACCCTACAACTTAAAAAATTAGAAAGAGAGCAACAAGAAAAGCTCAGAGTAAGCAGAAGGAAGGAAACAAAAAAGATCAGAGTTGAAATAAAAGACATAGAGACCAAAAAAACAATACAACAGATCAATAAAACCAATAACTGGTTCTTTGAAAGGATAAACAACATAGATGAAGCTCTCGCCAGGCTCACCAAGAAACAAAGAGAGAGAGAGAGACCCAAATAAACAAAATCAGAAATGAAAGAGGTGAAGTAACAACAGACCCCACAGAAATACAAAGGATTGTAAAAATATACTATGAAAAACTCTACTCCAACAAACTGGAAAACCTAGACAAAATTGACATATTCTTAGAAAAATACAAGCTTCCAAAACTCAATCAGGAAGAATAACAAAACCTGAATAAGCCAATAACTACTGAAGAAATTGAAGCAGCAATCAAAAATCTTCCAGTAAACAAAAGACCTGGTCTGAACAGCTTTATAGGGGTGTTCTACCAAACATTCTAAGAAGAGCAGAAACCTATCCTCCTCAGACTATTCCAAAAAATTCTAGAGGAAGGCTCACTTCCAAGCTAATTCTATGAAGCCACCATTACCCTAATTCCAAAACCAGGTAAAGACACCACAAAGAAATAGGACTACATGCCAATATCCTTGATGAACACAGATGCTAAAATCCTCAACAAAATTCTAGCAAATCAGATCCAGAATTATATTAGAAAAATCATACACCATGACCAAGTGTGATTTATTCCGGGGATGCAAGGATGGTACAATGTCTGTAAATCAATAAATGTGATACATCACATAAACAAATTGAGAGACAAAAATCACATAATCATATCAATCAATGCAAAAAGAGCATCTGAAAAAATCCAACTCCCTTTCTTGATAAAAACTCGCAGCAAAATGGGAATAGAAGGAGCATACCTCAACATAATACAAGTCTTATATGACAAACCTAAAGACAACATCATATTCAATGGGCAAAAACTACAACCATTTCCCCTAAGAACAGGAACAAGACAGAGAGGCCCACTTTCACCACTCCTGTTCAACATAATACTATAAGTACTAGCCATAGCAATCAGACAAGAAGCAGAAATAAAGGTATCCAAATTGGAAAAGAAGAAGTACAACTCTCATAATTCACAGATGACAGGATATTGTACATAGAAAAATCCAAAGACTCCATCAAAAAACTACTAGACTTAATAAATGAATTTGGCAATATAGCAGGATATAAAATTAACACCCAGAAATCTATAGCTTTTTTTATACACCAATAATGAACTCACAGAAAGAGAAACAAAAAAATACAACCCCATTTACCATTGCACCAAAAAAAGTAAGATACCTAGGAATAAACTTAACTAAAGAGGTAAAAGACCTCTACTCGGAAAACAACAGGGCATTGAAAAAAGAGATAGAGGAAGACATAAAAAATGGAAGATACGGAGTTCATGGATTGGTAGAATCAACATCATTAAAATGTCCATATTACCCAAAGCAATGTATAGATTCAATGCAATCATCCTTAAAATGCCAACGGCATATTTCACAGATCTAGAACAAACTCTCCAAAAATTCATATGGGATAAAAAAAAAAAACAACAACAACAAAAAAAAGAAAACCAGAATAGCCACTGCAATCCTGAGAAAGAAGAACAAAGTTGGAGAGATCACAATACCAGATATCAAGCTATATTACAAAGTCACTGTTCTCAAAACTGCCTGGTACTGGCACAAGAACAGACATATAAACCAATGGAACAGAACAGAGAACCCAGAAATTGACCCAAGCCATTATGCTCAATTAATATTTGACAAAGGAGGCAAGAGCATACAATGGATTAAAGACAGTCTCTTCAATAAATGGTGCTGACAAAATTGGACAGATACATGCAAAAAAAATGAAAACTAGATCACCAACTTACACCATACACAAAAATAAACTCAAAATGGTTAAAGTACCTAAACATAAGACGGGAAACCATAAAAATCTTAGAAGAGTCCATAGGCAGCAAAATATCAGACATATGTCATAGCAATATCCTTACCGATACAGCTCCTAGGGCAGGGGTGGGCAACCTTTTTGTGAGTGCGTGCCAAAACCAGCAAAATCTCTGACTCAAAATTCTTCTGCGTGCCAACCCTAATTTTTTGAGAACATGTTACGCCTACTTGATATCTCTTAAGGTGTACATATGTGAAGAACCTTGAAGAAATAATAAAATTCATTCGAGCGACAAAAACACAGTATATGATGATGAAAAATACATTTATTTTTTAATGTATACATGTACACTGATAGTCCGACAGAAAACTTTATGACTCCGTTTGATATTATCAGTGGGACTTCTGCTGCTGCATCACTGATGACAGAGATTTTACATCAGGTTTATATTTCGTGACCTTAAGAGATATGCAGGAGCTACTACTTTCATCTGTCAGGCTACTCCTATTATGAGACTTAACAAAATTCATCACTGAGAACAAAGATTCACAAGCGTATGTGG
>NW_005365070.1:643182-654765 GCF_000412655.1 Myotis brandtii
GGGGGGGTGGGGGTGGGTGGGGGAGGGGTCAATCAGGGAAAAAGGAGAAATATGTAACACTTTAAACAGTAAAAAGAAAAAAGAAATATCAAGAGCAAAAAGTAAATAAAATAAAATAAATTATGTATGCTAGTATTTTTATACTTGCAGAGTATAAAAGTATTAATACAAATAGCTTAGACCAAGTAAAACATTTAAACCCTACATTTTATAATTGAAGCACAGAGAATTTAAATAATTAAGAGGTAGGAGAGAAGTACTACTGTGCTAATCAAAAGGGAATAACAGAATTATCACCAAGTCCATCATCTAGTTTTTACATCTTAGTATGTATCTCAGCTCAGATATTTTTATGTACAAACTAGAGGCCCAATGCACGAAATTTGTGCAAGGGCCTTGGCCCAACCCCGCCACCACCACCACCACCGTGGCCTGTGGCCTCTGATGCAGCCCCTGCCCGCTGTCACTGTGGCAGGGGCCTCTTCCTTCTTGGCCACCCGCTGAGGCATTGTCCAGAAGGAAGGACGTCCGGTCTAATTAGTATATTATGCTTTTATTATTATAGATTGGTATTTTTAAAATAAAATTACTCTATTCATAAAAAAAGAATTGCCCAGCCAGTGTGGCTCAGTGACTTAATCTGACCAACTTGATTTAATTGGATCAACTGAATTTAAGCTGATCAACTTGATTTAAATTGGGTCAACTGAATTCAATCTGATCAGCTTGGCTTAATTGGATCAGAAAGTCACATTTCGATTCCCAGTCAGGGTACATGCCCAGGTTGTGGGCTTGACCCCCCAGTTAGGGGCATGCAGGAGGCAACCAATGATTCTCTCCTTCTCCCTATGTATGAATGTGTGCATATGAGAGATCAAACAACCTCTTGACTGGATAGTCAACTCATATCATCCATGAGGGGCAGACAGATATCAGGTGCCTCCAGATGTGATAACTTGAGAGGGACACAATATCGCTTATATTGTAGTCAAGCTGGGATGCATAATCTAACCATGAAGAAACACCAGAAAACCCCCGAAATGAGGAACTTTCTATTAAACACAAAAACAGGATTGTACCTTCAAAAGTGTCATAAATGACAAAGAAAGGCTGCAAAATATTCCAGATGAAAGGAGACTAAAAAGATGTGACAACTAAATGAAATATTTGCACGTACATGTGTTCCTATACTAGAGGAAGAAAAAGAAATGTTATAAAGAACATTATTGAGTCAATTGACAAAATTGGAATATGCATGGTAGATTAGATAAAATATTGTATTGATGTTAAATTACTGAAGTTGACATATAAGAGAATATTCCTATTCTTAGCAATGAACTGTTTAAGAATAAAGGGGAATAATGTATGCAAAATAGATATTTTATTCTACACTCAAAGAAAAAAAGACAATGTGGAATTTGCATAAGGATAAACATATCTATCAAATGAGAATATAGAAAAAAAATAAATATATATATACATACACACACACAGGGTGGGGCAAAAGTAGGCTTATAGTTGTGAGTACATGAAGCAGAGAGTTTATTCTTTTATTGTTTATTAATTATTGTATTATTTTCCATAAAAACAACTGTTAATACACAGGGTGTCCCAAAACATGTATACACACACTTTGAATAATTATAAAGGCAGTGTTTATTAAAATACATTTCATTTTCAAAACTGAGTTATCAGCTGTTAAAGTGCGTATAAATTTTTTTGGAAACTGTGTGTGTGTGTGTGTGTGTGTGTGTGTGTATACGCGTGTGTGTAACTGATTTTCAACAAAGGTGCCAAGGTAGTTCAATGGAGAAATGATATTCTTCTCAAGAAACGGTACTGGAACAACTGAACATCCATAAGTAAAACACAACAAAACCTGGTTTTCTACTTTGTACCATATACAAAAGTTAACTCAAATTGTCTAGTTGCTCTAAACATAAAACCTGAAACTATAGAACATCTAGAAGATGTAGATAAAACCTTTGCAACTTTGGGTTGGGCAATATTTCTTAGATATACCAAAAGCATAATAGAAAAAATGGTAAACTGAATTTCATCAAATTAAAAACATCTGTTCTACATTTGAATGCTTCTACATTCCAGAGTTTTAGTCACTGTTGGATTGATAAAAACACAGATTTGGCCCAGAGGCATTTAGTCATTTATTAAGCCTCTGTAATCCCCTCAGCTCAGAAAGAGCTAGGCTAAGAACTAAAAATATTGCGCTGAATGTACAGATATTTCTTTATTAATAGATGAATGGATGGACAGACAGATGGAGTAAGGAGGAAGGAAGGGAAGGAAGGAGAGGGGGAAAGAAAAGGAGAGAGACAGATATAAAGGCACAGATTTATTAATTGGAGGAAAATGGAGTTCTGTTTAACATTGCTCTTCCTTGCATTCCTAGCCTTTCTCAAGTGGGAGCGAGAGAAGTGGAATTCCAGCCAGCACCTGAGAATTGGACATGATTCTGAGGACCACTGTTCTAGAGAGCAGCAGGTTAATTGAATGATTTTGTATGGCAGGTGACAAGGGAGAAAAATAGCTCTTGCTTTCCACTGCTCCATTAGCAGAACATTCTTTCTGAGTAAACTATAGAGCAGCGGTTCTCAACCTGTGGGTTGCGACCCTTTTGGCAGTCGAACGACCCTTTCACAGGGGTCGCCTAAGACCATCCCTCATATCAGATATTTACATTATGATTCATAACAGTAGCAACATCACAGTTATGAAGTAGCAACGAAAACAATTTTATGGTTGGGTCACAACATGAGGAACTGTATTTAAAGGGCCAGAAGGTTGAGAACCACTGCTATAGAGCCATGACCAGCATAGACAGTCAGATATTTGGAGGGCATTCATTATGTTCGTAAGTATACTCTATATCAGGGGTCCTCAAACTACGGCCTGCGGGCCACATGCAGCCCGCCGAAAACATTTGTTTTTTTACTTCAAAATAAGATATGTGCAGTGTGCATAGGAATTTGTTCATAGCTTTTTTTTAAACTACAGTCCGGCCCTCCAATGGTCTGAGGGACAGTGAACTGGCCCCGTTTAAAAAGTTTGAGGACCCCTGCTCTATATCCTAACCATCACTGAGATGCATGTGAACCCCTTAGGAAACGTTTCCATGGCTGCACTCTTTACTTCTTAATCTTCCACTAATTTCTTGTCTTATCCAATCTCTGGGCATTACTGATATAGTGCCAGTGGTAATGGGGCTTCTGCTTCCCCATTTCTGGAGTTGGCAAAGCACATAACCAGGCAAGCTGTGCCAACCGGAGTTCTCATTTGGTCAGGTCATACTGTCCTCAGTTGCAATATGTTGACAGCTGAAGCAAGCATAATCACTAGTTGATATTTATTAAGCACTTGCCATGTGCCAGGTGCTAGGAGAGACTTACTTGGATTATGACATTTATCCTCATAATAGCCCAATGAGGTATGTACAAATTTAATCAGCAGTAGAGCCAGGATTCAAATCCAGGTCTATCTGGCTCCAAAGCTGATGTCATTTCAAATACACACAACGCTGCATGATTAACTTATTTAAAGAGGTCTTTGAACAGCTGATTAGCAGGAGGTTAAACTTCAAAGTATTCCAAGCCTATGTGTTATTTACCTTTGTTAGTAAAAGTAATTTTCAAATGTCATAGGCTACGTTCCTGCCTTCTTAACAAATATAATTTCTGGGATAGATCTAATTTTTTGCCATGACCAAAGTTCTCTCATGACCCTGGATAGGGAATATTGAAGAAAAAGGCAATTAGGCTATAAATGAACTGATTCTCAGGCACAATATACTGAAAGCTGTGTTTAGGAATACATTCTTTAATTATATATATTTCAGAGAAGGAGAGGGAGATAGAAACATCAATGATGAGAGAGAATCATTGACAGACTGCCTCCTGCATGCCCCACACTGGGGATCGAACTCACAACCCAGGCATGTGCCTTGACCGGGAATCGAACCATGACCTCCTGGTTCATAGGTGGACGCTCAACCACTGAGCCATGCCAGCTGGGCTAGGAATACATTCTTATATCAGTTTATAATTTTGTCATTTGTCTTTTTCTATAAGGAAGCAATTGCAGGAGGGAACAAAGGGGGGAGTGAAAAAAAAAGGAGGAAGGCATGGAGATGGACAGATATCAGTTTAATGCTTTGGTTTGTCACAAGCCTCTGTGATATTAGACTTAATCTAATAGGTAAAATAAGGTACTATTGACATCATCATCACATAAAATTATAGTAGTTATTTGAAAAGTTCAATACTTACTTAGCCATTGATTACTATGTTCATACAACATACATTTGAAGTGAAAGCACACACACACACACAAACACATACACACAGTTTCATACACAGAGGCAAAACTAGGTATTTCAGTGGTAGTCACAGCCTGCTGTCTTAGAAGTAATACAACGCTCTCAATGAGAGGAAACAACATAATCATGAGATCATAGTATGCAGGACTTGACTCTGGTGATGTACATATAAGCAGCTGAATCTGAACATAAAACTGTACCACTCTGAGTTCATACAGAAGAAACAAGACCTCACCTCATCTTTACTAAAGCAGGAAAGTTTTTTTTTTGGCTCCTGCCAACCAAAACCAAAAGAGTGTTGGTGTGTTTATTTATGAAGGTATATGCTCCTGACTACTTTCATCTAGAGCAGTGGTTCTCAACCTTCTGGCCCTTTAAATACAGTTCCTCATGTTGTGACCCAACCATAAAATTATTTTCATTGCTACTTCATAACTGTAATGTTGCTACTGTTATGAATCATAATGTAAATATCTGATATGCAGGATGGACTCAGGTGACCCCTGTGAAAGGGTCGTTCGACCACCAAAGGGGTCGAGACCCACAGGTTGAGAACCGCTGATCTAGAGGCTGCTGAGTAGATAAACAGGTCTGTTTGTTATGAGACAATTTTAGCAAAGCCAAGTTAGAGTCAGTCTTCCTGTGGCATCTGCTACCAGGGTAGGCTCTGGGTAGATCTGTGAAGTGAGCAAGGTTTGAGTTGGTTATCTTATATTTCCCTTTGGTACTGCTTTTTCTCCATTTCAGCATCTTTCTCTCTTTCTAGCCTGATTCATTTAGCCAGCATTTATGGTATTTAGTTCAACATTTATGGTATCATTTACGAGGCACTTTGCTTGGGTGGTCTGTCTAGACCTGTAATATTCGTGGCATTCACTAGTATTTGAAAACTGAACTAGGTCTTTGTCATTCCATAGCCTGAGTCTATGTGAAAAACATTTCAGGCTGAGAGGAGTGATTGATTTACATCAGCAGCAGCAACTGCCTGCAATCTAATGTTTAAATTGATGCCTGTGAATCAGTTTACACACACACACACACACACACACACACACACACACACACACACACACCACCTCAACATTGGTTGGCTGATTTGAGGGAGGCTAGCTGTAGTGATCCACAAGTTCTCTTTATTGTTTCCTGAATGAAGTGGTGTTAAAGGCTTGAGATCACTCAACAAAAATGTTGAGAAAAAGTGACTGTCCAAACACAACTAAAATGATGGTATTTTAGAGAAAAGTAAAGCATCTAAAAAGTGCATACTATTTCCTTTTGTCATTATTACTGATGCATTTTTTAAAAGTATAATGATTCGAATTTCTCCCCAAAGTCTCCATTTTCACAGTGGCTAACAGAACCAACCCACATGGAGGGCAGTGCACTCAGCCAGACATCCTGAGACAAGGCTCCAAGCCTCCTTTGGCACGGTTAGTTGAAGTATCTTGCTATCTGGGAGAAGAACGGTGGCATACATTGTAGAAAGAGCATGGGACAAGTATGAGAAGATCGGAATTCTAGGCCGACCTCTGTGACTAACTAGATATGTGACTGTGGGAAGTGACTGACCCTTCTTAAGTCTTCATATCCTTATCTTTCAGCAAGAGAGTTGGTCTCATGTAAAGTACATTTTGATACAAAATGAAAATTTGTAATGGCTCTTGTGGCTACCACGTATGCTCAGCCTTCACAGTTTAAGTGCTTGCTGGGAACAACCCAATGGAGCAGCCAGTGGATTGTCTGTAGCCTGATATGTTGGGCAGAATAAGAGAATCACATTACCAAAGAGAACCAAATGTGAGGTTAAAGGCGGTGACCTGGCCTGGTTGGTCATAAGTCAACCTTGGCAAAATCTATGCTTCCTGTTCTCAGAGGTATGGTTCTGCACTGATTGGTGTTTGTTTGTTTTTCTTTTCTTTTTTTTCTGTTCTGTCAATTTGGTTCACTGTTGGCAGAGAAGAAATTGGGTGTACGTCCTTCAAAGTCATTTCCAGGGTAGTCTGGCTCTGCCACTCAGACACATCCCATTCCATCTGTTCCTCCCCAAAATAGAGAGTTGACTATCCAGTTTCTGGTCCAGGTAATGAAACAGCAAGCAGATCTGACCTAACTTTCAAGCTGTAGGTTTCTTAAGCTACTCAGCATGCTACACTGCATGTCAGTTGCCCCAAATAGATTGAAGTCAGAAAAAAGGCATAATTGGCCATTCAGTTTTAACTTTGACCTAATCCACAACCCCAACTTGTTCTTATCAACATCTGAGGATTCTTCCCACCTTAGTGACTAATTTGCATTTACCACTTCTGACCTAGACTTGCTACCTGGTAAGTGGAGATAATTAGAGGGTTTAGGGGTCATTTCTCAGAAGCCTTCATTGATTGTCCCACATGATGTCTTCCCCACCTCAACCCTGGCATTGGCTCTAACATAGCACCTCATTATTTCTTCATTGTAAACACCTCATCACCATCCTCTCTCTCTCCTCTAATAAGACTGTGAGCTCCTTAAAAGCACTTATTGTATCTTGTTTTTCTCTATTTTTGTCCCAGGGTCTAGCACAAAGGCACAAAATAAAAACTCAATATTGTATAGATAGTATTATTATAAATATTAATGTTAAAATAGGGGTTTTCCCAAATTTTTCATTTGGAGACCCCATGTAGGCACACAATATCCTCTCTAAGCTCCAATTTCCTCATACGTACAACAGAAATAATAATGGTGCCTATTTCATGAGCTTTTGGTGAGTTGGGATTTATGAGACAAAATGTATCAAGAGGTTGACCCACAGCATTCCCTCAACACATATTAGATATTATTTTTAGCCATGATGTATATTTGAGGCACCTTGACTTTTGCATTTTTTTCTTTGAAAAACAGGAGACCCAATTTCTTTTCAGAGAAGAAAAGAACACTCTATCTCCCAGCTTTTATCTTGCCTCAGAATAACATAAACTCTTAAAGTCTGCTCCATACCCCACTGTCATTAAGTCAAATAACACAAGAAAACCCAGCTGAGCAGCAACCTCAATGCTGACTAGTGTGAAAATACACCACGGGAATATGTCCTGGGGTATAGAAATCTACCTGTCTCCATCCATCACCACCTTGCACTCCCAAACAAACAAACAAAAAATATATAGGAAATAACCACTCTGAACTATAAAAGACGTGCATACCCACTGCTAGACACTGTTCTAGAAAGTGTGAATAATGCCCCTCCCAATAGTTTCCCCATATTCATGGAAGATCAGTACTGCTCCTGTTGACAAAAATATCCTTGGAAGGAGAAAATGTGCGGAGACAGAATTTTTTTAACCCCCTGAAAACTTATGGGAGATAAGTAAAAAAAAGGATAGCTTGCATACATACCCATGAAGAGGATATTGGATATTGGAAAACTTTTTATTTTACATCAATAGTCAAGAACAATAATGAAGAATTAAAAAGAACTAACAATCTGAGAGTTATATACATGGCAAATAAGAGACACCTAGCTCTAAATGTGTGAAGAGGGAGGCTCTCACCCTGGCATAAGCTTGGGATATGTCCAAATGCAGCAAGTGCAATATAAGATTGTGTTTATCTACTTAAGAATACATTTATGCTGGCCTCCCACTGTTACCAACCTGGATATGACATTAGGTATGTATTCTCTATGTCATCTTAACTCAAATGCTACCAACTGTTTCTTTTGTGGCTCACACTGAGATTCTGCACTCAAAAAGTATGAGGCTAGGTTCCTGCAAAGCCAAAAGAAACAAAACAATGCCCCTTTCAAAATGCAACAGCCATCATAATTATACATCAGGGTCTAATAAATAGGAGATTGCATCCTGCCTTATCAGTGTGGCGTTTGTGTACAAGGTACCTGGACAGGGCCTGTCATTTCTGCAAGCATGGGGTTGTTAAAACTGATTCTCCAATGCCGTCTCTATTAACTGAGAGTGCACACTGACGATGCATTGGGACTAATACGGAAACACTCAGCTGATTGGGAATGGGTACACCATAATTTAGACAGCATTTTGATTGTGGTGCTCAGTGATAAATAACTGAAATGACTCTCAAAGATTTAGTCTTTTGTCTTCACCACTGCTTTTTATATTCTCCAGGATAGCCCACATTCAACTTTATATGCAAACCTGAAATGGTACTCAGGAAGAGAAAAAGAGGCGGGGGGAAGGCAACCAATATATCTTTCACTTTGGGAATTGAATATAAGATCACATTAAAAGTGCAGCATTTATGGTCCAAGGCTGAATATATAAAAAATATGACCATTACAAATTCACCTTCTGTTGCAAAGCCATGCTCTTGTAGTGACATATCTTATTGCTAGATTAGGGCTTTTAGCATGATGAAGGCATCTTTAATCTTCTCCTAGATGTGGCCTGGGTGCTTGTTCTGAGCTGTATTTCTGCCTGTCACAATGTCCCAATGTCCCACACCCTAGAGAGAGACAGCTTACAGAGAACCCGAGTCATTCACCAAAGGACTATGGCCACTTTGAGAGGGAAGTGCCTAATTGGAGATATTTCATTCTGCAGGGGATCACACCATTTCAGATTGCCATGCTCTGCTAAATTCAAAGAGAGAGAGAGATCAGCCAATGTTGTTTTCTGGAATTAGCCCAAAGCAGTAAATCCAACATTGCAAATATTCAGCCAATACAAGTTTTGGTGATACCAAAAAGACAGTTTCAGGTAGAACATGGTACATGCTAGTTACAAGAATATATATACTATGTAAATCAGTGATATGGTTACAATGTACATGCACATGTATTTAAACCAGGACATTTATGGAATGGCTTTCAGATTCTTTTAAATCAACCCTCTATCTTCATGTATTGATCAAAGACACATTTTCATAGTTTTTGCAAATCATAAAATGATTGATAAGTGCTGTTTTCCTTAATTTTTTAAACTCATAGTCCAAATCTTGCATTGCTATAAGTCCTTGCCCTTTGTAGTCAGCCCTCAAAGCTATCTTTCCAAAGCCATCTCTTAAATTTCCCCTCTCTCTCCTTCTCTTTCTTTAATCCTTCCCACACCCAATATTCCTTACCCTTGCCTCACTCATTTAAATTTCCCAGTGACTAGCCCAGTGAGAGGCACACAGGAGTCATTCCGCAAATCTCTTTTGAATGAATATGAATGAATGACAAAATGAGGACAGCACACAGCTTTGTGATAGCTATGTTAGTTGCACAAGGGCATTTTTCACTTACTTCCCACTCTTAGATGTGTTCCGCGCCTTTTTAGATGATGGAGAGTTGGCATCTGGATTAGTGTTTGGAGAACCCCGTCTATCCTTACTATACCCACAGAAAGAATAGAAAATATACACAACAATGAACACAGAGACAAAAAGCAATTAGTCATTTCAATTAAAGACTCTCAAGACCTCTCACTTTCTCTCTTACCTCTCATTTTTCTTAATCTCTCTCTTTCTTCTCAAAATAAAGCATGATCTTATTGAATTATGCCATCCAAAGGTAAAGAGAATGGGAACCATTGTTCAAGTTCAAAGAAAGCTCTCATTTTGGCATTGAAAGCTTGAGCTAGTGGATTCCATTAATGATGGCACCACAGCCCGGGCTCCAAGGGAGGCTCTAGCAATACTAGTCTTAAACATGAAATCATTTCTTTTCAGTCTGGATCCTCTGTATTACAAGTTCAGTTCTGAAGCTGCTGACTTTTAGTGAAGTATATGGATGCCAATTGACTTCTAAAAGTCTTTGGGAGATAATATCAGATGAATTAATAATTTTCATTCATAATGTTAACACAGGAAGGCCATGAATTCAGTTATTCTTTCAGGAGAAGCATCACCTGCTTCATGAGTAATTAAATTTAAATCTCCACCTTCAATAATTCCACAGCTTATGTCAAACCCTGGAAACAATTACAAAATAAATCACTAGGATGGTCTGCTTAATCTCATCTAGTTAATAAATGCAGACAAATTAATCACTTGAAAGTAAACAAAAAGGAATAATTGAGTGGAGTCTTCTTGATTACTTTATTCTATTTCCTTTATCAAACTATTTTTACCATTATCTTCAATTCAGCTGCTCTGCCTTGAAATTATTGCTTTATTTCATCTTCAGATTTCCATGGAAACCAATTCAAAGCCTTTCTCGCCACTTGGTGATGTGTGGAATTATTTATCATGATTTCATCGGAAAGATTTCTTTTGTTAGTAAGGTCTACGTCAGCATAACCTTTTATGAAAAGTGTAGAGAAAAAGAAAAATGCACATATTAGCTTTCAGTGAGTATAATAGAACCATCCAAGGGCATAGAATATTGTCTCAGAGAATGCTAAAGAGCTTACCAGATGTTTATGACTCTTTTAAGTACCTCAGAACTAGGTTCCTGCAAGTAGCTGTCTTTATATGTGGGGTGGGACTCACAAAAGATATTCTGCCCTGCACCACTCAGCTTTAAGTGTACATGGATGTGATTGGAACAAGAGATAATCACGGGTTCCTGGTGATTGCAAAGGCAATACAGATGTGTGTGGGTACAGACAAGAGTTAATCAGGCAGGTAGCAAGAGCCCAGCATGTAGGATTCAGTGTGCAGGAGGTCCCAAAAGCAGTTCTTTGAAGTAGGAGACAGCAAGGTGAGCTTCGATACTTGTGCTGGGGTGGGTGACTCTCGAGAAAGAGGACATACCTTCTATCACAAAGGAGGCGTGAGAAGTCCACTAAGACAAAATGCCGGGATTCTGCACTTCCCTGAGAAGAATGTGGCTACATTCTGAGTGGAGATTACAGAACTCACACTGTGCTGTCCCTGCCCATCCATTATGACTTCCAGGCAAAGAACTCTTTAACTGTACCTGGTACCATCCCAGCTCTCCTGCTCCTTCAGAACCAAGCTCAGAAACTAAGGAATAACATTGAATAAGTGGATAAAAGACTTGTAACTCAGAAGAATTCAAAACCCTATCTTTCAGAAGGTCAATGCAGTCTAATGCAAAGGACACACTATGCTATATGTTCCAAATGTGAGCAAGTTTCAGTTTCCTCACTTCCATGCCCTGGTCACTGGCCACTGAGCCTTCCTCCCCAGGGGTGGGCAAACTTTTTGACTCGAGGGCCACAATGGGTTCTTAAACTGGATGGAGGGCCGGAACAAAAGCATGGATGGAGTGTTTGTGTGAATAAATTCAAAGTAAACATCATTACATAAAAGGGTACGGTCTTTTTTTTTTTTTTTTTTTGTTTTTTTCTTTTCAA
>NW_005365070.1:654860-661898 GCF_000412655.1 Myotis brandtii
GACTCGCTTTTTTTTTTTTTTTTTTTTTAGTTTTATTCATTTCAAACGGGCCGGATCGGCCAGCGGGCCGTAGTTTGCCCACGGCTGTTCTAGCCCCTCAACAGAACTTGAGGCGGTGGGTAACTTTACTGGAAGCATTCTAAAACAAGGGGTTTGGTCTTTTGATTTTGCCCGCTACTAGCTTCAGAGTAGGTGGTCATCTAGGACTCCCCAGAGTCACTAAGTTCAGGCATCCACATTCTTTTGAATTAAAGAACTCTCATTCCCACTGTTAAATTCCCATGTCTGGGCCTTGGGCGCAAGGGTCCTTTATAATCTGCATGACAAGTGATCCTGTTTAAGCTCAATGCAGGGCACAACAGGACACTAGGGAAAGCTGTCAGCTGTCAGTGGCAGCCTTACTATTGTTAACTGCTGCTCTGGAGTGGGGGGTGGTCCTTCAAAGATCTGAATAAGGACCCCAATGACCTACTGGCAAATCCTGCAAGTGTTGATCTGAAGGGAATGAAGACGAAAACTCAGAAAAATCACACACGGAAGATATGGCACCAAGAGTGGGGGTGAACAAAATCAAATAACTCAAAATGTTTCTCCTGTGCAAATAGCAGATCCATTCACAGGGGCAAAATGTATGTGAAACTGAGGGAGGGGCCAAGCAGAACTTGTAACAGGTTTGGAGTTTAACTTTGTAGACAACATACCTGTTATATAGAAAGGTTTGAGGAAAAAAGAATCATCATTCCAGGCTGCCTATGTAAGTATGGACAAGATGCCATAATTCTGATAGCATGAAAGAGAAGGACCTTGAGTTTTCCAGAAGTGCCCCATGAAGAGTAGGAGATAACCCTGCAGCTGCAGACTCTCTGGGAGCCTTAGAAAAACATTGGTCGAGGACCCAAACATTAATGCGCTACCAAGGACCCTGGCCACTAAAACACCCGGCAATCCCAGGGATTTAGAGGAATAAGCCCTGCCTGCTTTTAGGGTATATGGGTAGTAACTTGGAGTATATGAGATGGGTAAGTGGGGGCTGCCTTGAATTAGAGCTAGTTTTCACCCATCTGAAACAGACCTACCCCAGTTGTCATCACTTTGTCTGTCTCTAGAGCACTTGTCAGCCCTCTTTACTTTCATCTCCTCTTTGGGTTGTGATCTGAAAGGCTGTGGCCTGAAATCCCCGAGGGCATGGCTCCAGGCTTCTTCCATTGCTCCTGAATAGCTATCCTCTTCTAAGGTTAAGATTCTTTCCTCCCTCCCTCACAACTCTGCCTCATCAAAGGCCTAAGAAAACAATTCCAGGTGAGGTCCTCATAGGAAAAGTTAATGAGTACCAGCACTCCTGTTTGCCTGGCTCAGCTGTCTGCCGCCATCTATGAAGTGAGCTCTTTTCCACAGGCCCAACAAACACCAGAAAATTGGGGAGAAATCTGTAGTATTCTGCACATTGTATTCAGGTGGGAAATCTGTGACTAACCTAACACTTCAGCAGTTTCAAAGTGTTTCTGATTGAATAATTTGATGCTGAAATGGTATTCAGTGTGCTTAACCCAAAATGGCAATCACATCCACTCCAATCTAGATTTTTCTCTTACGTCAGAGAGGTACTTAAGGGAGAAGAACCTAGTGATTTCGAACACACACCACTCACTTTCTTGATGGGGGGCATACAGAAACTTCTGCATTTCCTGTAGTACTTTGTAAGCTCTTTTTGGAATTAATTTATCTCAAACCCATGAAAAAATAGTTGTGTTGCTCTAACTATAATAGTACTGACATTTAAAAAATTAATTTTCAGGTTCCTAGGAAGTTGAAATTGTATTTCAGAAGAGAGAGTTGGCCTATAAGACTTATTGTCTACAAATCTTTTATTTGGCACTTAGCATGTGGTGCTTGTAGCGTTGTTTATATTTGTTTATCTTTCTTGCCAAGTAGCTCGTATGAGGGTGCCCAAAATATTTGAACAGATAAACAAAAAAGCTGCATTTGGGTTCAGTGGAAAAGGAATGCTATGACTGATTATCAATGTCTGGCACTGTGTGAGAGAAGGAAGCGATGACACACGTCACATATTTTCCACCCCCTGAAGAAGAATGGTCTGGGAGGACTGGATTCTAGTTACTGATGATTGATCAACATGTGGATCACAAAGACAGGGAGCTTAGAAAGGATTCTCAAGCAAGCTTTCTTGGATAGTTGGCTAGTGTCTCTGAATAACAACAATCTTGTATAGCTCTTGATGTTTTCCAGTGTGTGTTCTTGTAAGTGATAACTAAGATGAAACTAAAGCTATAGTTAAGGGGTTATTTCAAGTGTCTCTGGGGAAATGGTAACTTCTCTGTACTCCCTAGAGATAACCCTCGACTCCATAAGGCTGCCAGGATGAGAAAATGCACTTAAAATACAAAAACCCTACCAGAGATAGAAGCTCATTTAATGTGTTTCCCCAAACAGGTGCTTCTACAACATATCTACCAGTGGTCATCTCTTGAGAGGCTTTTTAAATCATAATTGTTTCCCCCCGCCCCCCCAAAAAATCCTGCTTTTCTATGTTCTAACAGGCTCACTTTTGAAGTATGTTTTGCCCTGGTGCTATTATTGAGCAAGACAGCTCTTCAAATATTGATTTCCTTTAATTAGAGCTGATGAGACTTCTTTATTTCATTTTTCTATCAAGCGAGGTTATGTCCTGAGTGGTTCTCTTTCTTTGCTCCAAACTTTTTCATTTTCTTCTACCCTAAGTGTCTAAGTTAGAGTCCATGCCCCTTTAAGTGTCCTGTACCCATTATGTATATTTCTGTTCATCACCAAGCAAAGAATGTTCAGTTCACTAAGCTGTGCTTTTGTTTAGCTTCCTCCCCTACTTTCCCTTTGCTTAACTGTGAATAATGACTGAGGTTTTTAAGAGAAGAGAAAAGCTCATCTTTATTGCTCTGAAGTCCAGTGTAACTGATCTCTCAGAAGCAAACTCCTATGATCAAAGCATTTATTCAGGAATCTTGAGTTCTTATGCTGACTGCCAGCAAGGCATACAATTTTTTGTCTGTATTAGCATTCTCATCTATAAAGCTGAGTACATTAAACTGATCAGGTAAATCGTTCACACATAAGCTCAGGATTACTTTGGGATCGCAGAGCTCTTGGAAAACGCAGCTGGGACACTTGCATTAACTTGCCCTCTCCCCTTCCATCCATTAACTTTTCACTCTAACAACTCTCCACAGAGGCATCAGGGACTGGAGCAATAAGCTTATTGATTATTGTTGCTATTTTGTTCTCTTCACCTCTTGACACATGCTGTTTCTGCCCAGGGAAGGCAAGCACATCCCCGAATGCCTCACTGGGATCAAGAATAAAAATGAATCAGTTCCTAAATTATACTTTTTCTCGTGTATGCTGGCTGTTCACTTACGTCTTTACCAAGAGTTTGGACCCTAGGTTACAGACTATCAGAGCTCACTGGAATTGTATGTTACAACTATTGCATTCACATCTAGCTCTGGGCTTTTCTATCAGATAGGGGATTGAAGAGCAGAAAGTCATAGTTTTGGTATTACATAGTTTGGGGTGATTAAGACATGAAATATGTTGAGAGCATGGACTGGAATGGTTGTTATAGAGGTGGAAAGAAGGAAATCATATCAATCTATATATATAAAAGCCTAAGCGACCATTAAGGTGGAACAACCAGTCGCTATGATACGCACTGACCACCAGGAGGCAGACACTCAACATAGGAGCCGCTCCCTGGTGGTTAGTGCGCTCCCACAGGGGGAGCGCTGCTCAGCCAGAAGCGGGGCTCATGGCTGGCGAGAGCAGCTGCCATGGAAAGAGCCTCTCCCAACTCCACAGCAGCACTACCGAGCAGCGGGCAGCAGGCATAGACTCAATTCGGGCTCCTCCCTGGCCACCTGCCACTTGGCACACTGGTACATCCTCCGAGGATGTCTCGGACTGCGAGAGGGATGTCCGACTGCTGACTTAGGCCCGATTCCAGTGCCATTCTCTGTAGAAGGCAGTCAATCTAAACAACTCAGTGACTCAGGGAAGCACAGGGAACTCAGGGTGAGCCTGCCTCCATGCTTGATTCACCCAATTGATGGTGTTCGCAGGACAGACCGTGGTGGCCCAGCCTGTGCACATGCAGCAGCTGCTGAAGCTCAACCAGCAGGCTGTGCAGCAGCAGAAGACCATCCAGCCACAAGCCAGCAGGCAGACATCCCCTGAGGGGTCCAGGACTGCAAGAGAGCACAGGCCGGGTTGAGGGACCACCCCCCGCCTCACCCCCCATCAGTGCACCAGGCCTCTAGTAGGAAATATCTGAACTTCTGAATTGACTACATGTGGAGGACGAGAATAAAGCCTAATGAAAGCTGCTGAGAAGGTCTGGAAGCACTATGACTGTGAAAACAGAGGTTCCAATGAAAGAGACAGATTAGCTGGGAGGGGAATCTGGACTATAGAAGATGACAGATTTGGTTTCAAACATATTGAGTTAGGGTGTTGATGGACAGTGTCCAGCAGGCAATTAGAGAGATAGCACTGCAGCTCAAGAAGAAAGACAGGGTCAGATGTACAGTCATTGCTCCAAAGTGGCAGTCAAAGTAAGATAAACAATGAGGCCTGATGGGACAACCTCATTGTGAATAACGGAGTAGATATTTCAGGTTTGGGACAGCATATACCAGAATATGCTTTCTTCCATCCCAGTTTATGAGGATTTACAAAGGCTTATACCCCAGGGGTCCAAGTAAAAGAGCCTGACCCAGTTAAGTTAGTTTGTAGAGTCCAATGGTAAGATTAATGAGGGAAATAACAGGCCTTATCCTTGTGTGGGCCAGTGACTTTCTTCATCCCATGCCCATAGCCTACTTCTCCCCATTCTCCTAGTCCAGCCAGACTACTTACAGATGTCAAGGTGAGCTAGGTGCCAAGAGGTGAGGTGGGTGGCAATCATTGTCAACCTATTCCCATTACAAAAACACCTCACAATGTGTGTTCAATGCTGCTGTCATCGTGGTGTAAGGTGGGCAGTCTGGTAGATGAACAAACCTAAGCTGTAAACTTTGGCTTCACTTGTAGCTCACATCTTTTCCATTTTGCTCTCCTTTTCCAAGGACTAAGCATATGTCAGGGACTATACCTTTAATGGTACTAAATTCCACTCCTATTTTTCTGCATGATGCCCTTCCCGTTTCCTGTTCTCAGTCTTTTCACTGTTCCTCATTAACTGGCACCCTCAGCCACCTTCTCTTAGCATTCGGGGTGGAACAAGAATGTCACCACAGTTGGGGGTAGGGACAGCCTGTCTGGGAGCAAATCAAGGACTTTGCCCTTGGAAAGCCAAAGTATCCTAGGCTTCCTGAGTTGACCTGAGTTCATGAGGGCAGTGGTTAAGGAACTACTATATGGCCATTACCTTTCCCAAAGTGAGGCAAGCTTTGGCCTTTATTTAGCCATGGGTCTGCAACCTAGCCATTGAATCACTTAACTTCTCTAGGTTTCAGTTTCCGCATCTGCCAGTCCTATGTCTTAGGACCATAGTGTAGTTTTGAAAATTATAAAATGTTGAACAATGTATTCATGCAAAAATGCTTTACATTGTTTGGGGCCTTGGGAACACCATGATAAGTGTGACAAGGTTCCTGCCCTCAAGCGACCCAAAGACTAGTGGAGGAGGTGAGTATGTTAACAGATACACAAGACAATGTAACAAACGGGATAAAGCCTGTGTGAGAAAGTGCTAGAGAAATAAATTGGAGTGGCCACCTATGCTTGGGGAAATCAGGAACAGCAGAAGTAAAGCTGAGTTACTAATAAAAATTACGAGTATGAGTTCCCATTAAAAAGTCAGAATATAAAATCCAGGTTATGAGTATTTTCACAAGATAGAATGAAATTATTCCCATCCTTAGTTTGAAACACTTTTCTCCCAACAGTGGCTCATAGACTTAATCATATGCTGCAACCACCTAGAGAACTTAAAAATGCAGAAGGTGGGCAGAGTTTCTGATTCAGCAGGTCTAGGATAGGGCCTGAGCATTTACACTTCTAACAAGTTCCCAGGGATGTCGATGCTGCTGGACTATGGAGCACACTTTGAGAACTGCTGCCTCAAAAGAAGCATGAGACAGTCATACTCAGTGGCAACAAAGATAACAATGAGCCCTATCTATCCATAGTCCCTGCTTTCCAGACAATGTAATGAGAATCTGCCTGATAAAGTGCCCTCACTATATTACTCCTGAGTCAGAAAAGAGGAGAACGCAATGGGCTACCGACAGACATCCTGTTCTAGAGAAGCTCCTCTTTCCTACAGAAGTGGCAATTACTGCCAACACCACAGAGTGGAGCTCAATAGCAGGTGAGACAAAAATTGGATCTGACAGCATTAATTGAACTTGAAATTCCATTTACTGAAAATGTTCTGGCATAATTAAAAATTCACAACTGGAGCCCAGCTGGTAAACATGGTACATTAGGGAATCCCCAGAGTAGGCCAGAAAAATCTCAGTGAACCTTTTAAGGAAAAGCCAAAGAGGCCACTGCTGTGGCAGGAATTAGAACATAGAGAAACAAGACAAGTTAGTTAGACCACTTATTTAGAAGTGAGATACTGACATTGCACTGCAGGATGATATGAACCAAGGGTGTTAGGAGTCACGGTGGAGGCAGGGGACTGATCACTTATTCATTTCCTTTTCCTTGGTGAAGTCACTTTCCATTTACTTTCTACTAAATATGTTCTTATGGGACTTTCAAGAATGTCCACTCTGCTGCACATTATCTATATCTATATCTATATCTATATCTATATATCTCCTTTTCCTTGAAGTCACTTTCCATTTACTTTCTACTAAATATGTTCTTATGGGACTTTCAAGAATGTCCACTCTGCTGCACATTATCTACTATAATATCTATATCTATATATCTATATCTATATATATCTATATATATCTATATATATCCTATCTAATAAAAGAGAAACATGGTAATTAACCGTAACTTCACTACCCTTCCCATTGGCTAATCAGGGCG
>NW_005365070.1:662535-671640 GCF_000412655.1 Myotis brandtii
GGCGCCCCCACCCCCTGATCGGCCCTGCTCTGTGCGTGACAGGGGGTGGCGCTGCAACCTCCCCATCGACCCTGCCTTGAGTGTGACAGGGGGCAGTGCCCCAACCCCCCAGTCGGCCCTACCCTGAGCGTGACTGAGGGTGGCATTGCAACCTCCCGATCCGCCCTGCTCTGTGCATGACAGGGGGCGGCGCCCCAACTCCCCAATCGGCCCTGCTCTGAGCCTGACCAGGGGCTGCACCTAGGGATTGGGCCTGCCCTCTGCCACCCGGGAGCAGGCCTAAGCCAGCAGGTCGTTATCTCCCGAGGGGTCCCAGACTGCGAGAGGGCACAGGCCGGGCTGGGGGACCCCCCTCCCCCCGCCCCCCGAGTGCACAAATTTTTGTGCACCGGGCCTCTAGTATATATATATACAATGGAATATTACTCAACCAAAATAACAAATGAAATTTTACACCAGGGGGGTGAGGGCATGAGTGGAGGGGTGGGGGGCAAAGAGGAGATAAGGACACATATGTAATACCTTAATAAATAGAGAAAAAAGAAAAATCCTATCTAATAAAAGAGTAATATGTAAATTAACCGTCACTCCACAACAAAGATGGTGGCGCCCATAGTGGCTGGGGCGGGATGCTGGCGGCATTGCCCTGGCAACGCGAGCCCAGCGTCCGCACCCTAGCCACGTCGGGGTGGGGGGCCTTGGACGAGAGGCCGGGGGTGAGGGACGCTGGCTTCATTGCAGGCTGGGCGGAGGGACCCCCCCCCCCCCGCCAGTGCACACATTTTTGTGCACAGGGCCTCTAGTATATATATATATAAGCCTAAGCGACCGTTCGACCATTGGCTAAGATGTGCACTGACCACCAGGGGGCAGACACTCCAACTGGTAGGTTAGCTGGCAGCTGGGGTCTGGCCGATCGGGACTGGGCGAGATGGGCGAGACAGGCGAGACATGCCCTGGAGCCCTCCTGCAGTCCCTCCCTAGCCCCGATCATGCACTAGCGGGGTCCCTCTGCCTAGCCTGAACCCTCTTGCAATCCGGGACCCCTCGGGGGATGTCAGAGAGTCGGTTTCAGCCTGATCCCCACAGGCCAGGCCGAGGGACCTCACTGGTGCACAAATCCATGCACCGGGACTCTAGTATATTATATTCTTTAAGGACAAGGGCAAATTGTGTTCATATCTGCTTACAAAGTTTCTTGTAACATCTGTCATACAGAAGTTTTTCAATAACTGTTGACTGACCACCATCCTGATACATTTGGCTTCTAACATGTTTGAGCAAATGAACTAACACATATTAGGGTAGAGATTTAGTAACACATTCATGTGGCTTTAGCTTTTTGTTCAAATGACTTATGTCAGAAAACACTGTATGCCTAAAAAGGTGAAAGCCTATTCTGGTACCATTTCTCAGATCCAGTGCCCACAGATATGAAACTCAAAGTAGGGTAAAACCAGTGGGAGTCAGAAACTTTGGAGAATGGTGTTGCCAAACTAATTGGAGATAACTTTGAGATTGTAAAATGAGTATAGGCACTGGAATCAGGCAGAGCTGGGGTTATTCTGTCTTTGACAGAGCTGGAGTAACTTGGAGAAGTTTAGTCACTGAGGCAGGTTGGTCCTGCCTAACAAAGGCCTCTGAACTTAACATTGGGGCATCAGGACACAATTCTCTAGCTACATGTTGGTGTCCATAGCCAGGAGTGTTCAAATATATCCTTGTTGCTGAACTTGGCATCTTAGGTGCTTTTCTAAGGGGGTGAATGAATTGAAAATTTACAAGTCCAGTTGGCTCCTTAGAAATCAAGTATAAGGGCCATGTCAAGAAGGTGTTGAAAATACTTTCTGAAGTAGCAGAAATTTTCTCTCAACCATGTTCCAATGGGTCTCTTAACAGCCCTGAGTCTCTACACCAAAGGTTTTTACACTTTTATCTTAAATCTTGAAAATGTTTTCATTTTTAAACTGCTCAAGCTTCACTCATTTAGATATCACACATTTATTTAAATGCATGCTATTTCTAAGTAGGGTCTCCTCTGCAAATGCTATCTGTTCCATGATATGTGCAGATCACTTCTAAATTTCCTTTTTGAATTAAACCCAATTGTTGGCTTCTCTCTGTTGTCTTAAAATTTGGAAAACTAAGAATTATTTTACAGTGTGTGTTCATAAAAGATTAAATTCTAACAGTTCATGGGAGGAAAACATTTCTTGTTGTATCTCACCCACTAATCACTGTTAAATGCTAGACTTTGGCCCTGATTGGGTGGCTCAGTTGGTTGGAGCGTTGTCCTGTACACCCAAAAGGTTGGAGGTTCGATCTCGGTAGGGGTGCTTATGGGAGGGAATCGATCAATGTTTCTCTCTCACATTGATTTCTCTCTTTCTAAAAAAAAACAAAAAAACACAAAAAACAGGACACACATCTTTGGCATCTTTGGGTGAGGATTTTAAAAAAATTATATACCTTGTATAATTTATAACAATATACTTATATCCATGAATATGAGTTTTTAGTAACGGTATAGTCTAACCCAGTGATGGCGAACCTATGTCACGCGTGTCAGAGGTGACACGCGAACTCATTTTTTTGGTTAATTTTTCTTTGTTAAATGGCATTTAAGTATATAAAATAAATATCAAAAATATAAGTCTTTGTTTTACTATGGTTGCAAATATCAAAAAATTTCTACATGTGACATGGCACCAGAGTTAATTTAGGGTTTTTCAAAATGCTGACACGCCGAGCTCAAAATGTTTGCCATCACTGGTCTAACCCAAGACTCTTAGCTGAGCCAAAGACTGAGGCTCTCTGTTGAATATACCCCACCCCATTCAAAGGAAGGAGTTATAGAACTACTGAGCTATAAGCGTCCTTAGATTTAGTAAAGTCTGGAGAGGAGAAGGGATATACACAAGAATGTAACATTAAGTTAATAACAGAACTTGGCAGGCACCTAACAAACAGGGCCAGAGCTCCCACAGAGTACAGAGCAAGGAAGGAAGGCGTAGGACCAAAGATAAGGTAACATGAATAAATTGTGCCTCCATTTGCAAAGTTAGTAGTAAAAACAAAAAAAAATGGTGGACAGCATCTTTCTTTCTTTCTTTCTTTCTTTCTTTCTTTCTTTCTTTCTTTCTTTCTTTCTTTCTTTTTTTTTGGTGAGGGGAGAGTATGTAGAAGGAAATGGCAGGTTCAGTTTGTGGTTATGTTGAGTTTTGTGTGCCTGTAGGATGCCCAAGCAACATGTTTCATTGACAATTGGAAAAATGGATGCACAACTTAGCTGGGTATAGATATCTCAGTTGAGGAATGGTCTCCAGAGACTTAGGCATCTTTAGAATATTGGTGGTAGTTGAAAACTTTATAAAGTAGAAGAGATTACACAAAGAGAGTGTATAGAATGAGAAGAGAAAAGCCTGGGAAGAAAGTTAAGAAGAATAAGCTAGAGTGGAAAAAGTGGTCTCCTGCAAGCCAAAGGAGACACTGGATCTGGGGGCATGAGTGTTGCAATCATAAGAGACTCATTTGCTGATTATAAGCCAGTTTTGTGTCTTGGGTTTCTAGCTACTGCATGTTACTTTCCCCATAGTTACTTTCTCATGTTACTTCTGATTAGCTGTAGTCTTTCATCAGTCATGCTGTCCTTTATAATGCCAAGAGTATTTGATAGAAAACAAACCTCTTGATCATATACAACCCATTCTCATCAATTCCTGGAAAGGATGACCTGAAATATGCTGAAGGAAGCATCTTGCACCAAACAAATCCATAATTATAGGCTTTGGATATATTTTTTCCAGTCTGGCCTCATTTATTTCAACAAAGATAAAACAAGAAACTGTTTTAGTATCTAAATAAATGAAGGAACTGTACTAGAGTTTATGCAAATATGGTTGCTATAATCTCCCAAAGAAACCATTGGTCTGCTTTTCATTATTGTTCCTGTTGTTTGCTTCCTCTATTATGTGCAAAATCAGAAACGGGCCTTATTGTTCTTCCCTTGCCTTCAAAACTTCAAGAAAATCTTGGCTCGGGAATAATTAGAATTTTAGTCAGTCATATGACAAGACGCACTTATTTTGCAGCCTTGGGAAGGGCTGGGCTTCCTAAGAGTCATGATATTACCTCTGTTACCTCTTTGTAAGATGGGTTCTATGCTTTGAAAAAGACAGCCCTCTGGCTCCCCCTATCCATAAATAATCGATTTCCTACTTAATTAACTTTTTAAAATCCTATGCAAAATGGATATCCATGCATTTTTCTCAGTAGCAAACACTGAAATCACAATGCATTATCTCATTGTCTGGGGGTATTTCTTGGGTTATGGGAAATGGAGAAATGGAAATATAGAAAACTATAGTCAGTGATAAAAATATGAAAGGCAGAAATGAAGCTTACTACTGCAAAAGTCTAAATGAAGTAAAGAACTAAATCCTTGTGGAAAATGTCCATATTGCTGGCCGGGAGTAGAACCTACTATGGAAAGAGCCTTCCCTATTCCTTACTTCCCTCAACCTTTGTGAGAAAATGACTATCTTGACTCTGTTATGAAAGGAAGCCATGGATATTCAACCATTTCCAGATTCCTCTCAATGGGGGACATATGAGTGAGAACACCCCAGTGATGAATTGTAAAGAATTATTCTATGTGATATAGCCACATAACTTAAGCTGTAAAGGGGTAGAACCTTTATTGGGGCTCAAGAATGTCAGCTAATCATCAAGACCTTGGCCATGACCAGTTCTTCAGATTGCCCTGAAAGTAGAACTGAAGATTCTAATAAGGGAAAACCAGAATTGAGAGGAGAGGCACCCAGAAAGCTTCCTAAAAGGTATACAAACAATCTTTGTTGCTTAGGAGCATAAGAAATGTGCTTTTAAAAGCTGTTCAATGTTTCTCCTGGGATACTTAAAATTATAAATTTTGTGGCCTGGTCCATTGTATGCTAATTATGGTTTTCTTTCTTTTTTGAGCATGGTTTACTAAAGTCACCTTTGATATTCTCAGCTTGTCTAAGACTTATGGGAAAAGCAGTTCAGCATTAAGTTGCAGAAACTCAAAAGGAGATGAAACCCCAGAAGGAAAGTGTGACCCTGTTACTCTGAACAAGTTTTGTTGTTTATTTCTTTGAATTTCCCTGAGGAGTTCTTGCTCTAGTCATCCCTTGTAGGCCTGGGTGGGAGTTTTCTTTAAATTAAGGGCACATGTCCTTTACTTCCTAATTTCCCTATTGTCAAACTTCAGTCATATCTTGTCAAGGTACATTGTCCAACTGCCCATGGTTCCAGAGAAAGGTTATCCATAGTCTATGCAAGACCATAAACTGCAGCAAGCTATAAGTTTGCAGGCCTGGGGCCTGACCCCTCCAGTTTGTTTCTGGGCACAGTACAGAGATTTTGTTTCCTGAATATCTGCTCTGGAATAGACTTTCCCTTTCAAAAATTAGCAGATAGAGCAATTAATTCTGTCAGGTGATGGCTACAAACTGAAAGTCCAATAAAGCACCAACTAAAACAATCCTAGAATCAGTAATTGCCACAACTCAGCCAATCCCCATGCTAGAAGTTTCTGATTTAAGTGGAAATTTCCTTATTGGTAATTTTATCCAACTGGCTCCAGAGATAATAAAAAACCAGGGAGGTTCATGCTACTCTATGCCCCCTGTCACTTTTTCTAATACTTAGAAATACAAAAATTACAATTAAAGATTTATATAGGTAAAAACATCAAATCTAGTGGGAAATGCGGGCTACAACTAACAGAAACACAGTTCATCCCAAGGAGCTCGAGGTACAGAGCCAATATCATGGGCTAGTGAGAAGGCAGGTTGGTGTTAAACCATCACAGACTAGGCCACATAATTTTTTTTTTGTAATTTATAACCCACCACTATCCCACATTCAAGGTAGTTGATCCTAAAATCCATCTATAACATGATCCTGGATAAAAATTCATATCAATGAAAATATTTTTAAAAGGGAGATTCATTATCAAAATCTTGGACTACACGATAAGTGAAATTGAGTGCTAGAGCTAGCTCTGAATTTCCTAGCAGCCAAGGCCATAAGGGAAACATACTGGGTAATAGCATTCTGAACTTGTGATAAAAAGGAAGGGTATCATTCTGTCAGGGAGTCAAAATTATTCCTGGTACCAAGTCTAAGCAAAGATTTTTTTGGGGGGAAATAGAAAGCATTTTCCATGGGGCAGTGTCTTATACAGACTTTTTAAAAGGTCAAGTAGAGTGGAGTATAATTTCCATACTTGTCAAATTCACCCATGTTTATTTACCAGTAGCAGCTAAGGAAACCATATTAGAGTAGGCAGCTAAGCTCAATGGGTGCAGCCTTCCGGGTGATCTAACTTGACACTGGGGAGCATGGGCCTTAGACCAATGGCTCCACAAACCACCTGCTCCTTGGACAGCAGCAAGGAATGTTCCCATTGAGTCATCTTGTGTCAATGGGCTTGGGGGTTTCCTTCCCCAGCACAGCTCATCTGCCTGGATCCTGTCCCTACATTAGCAGTTATATCTATCAACATCCTTTTGGGAGCTGGTGATGTGGCCAAAAACTGCAGGAAGCACTTCTCCCTATTTTCCTTGGACCTCTTTCTAATTCTTTGTTCAGGACTCTTGGGACATAGAACTCTTGTCAAACTCTACCACCTGTTCTCTTATCATAATCTGCTCCTTGTATTGACAATTCTTCTTCTATGCTTCCTATCAATTCCTCAGGGCAGGGCAGTGGCTCATCACCTGAACTGCAAATCTAATTATTTGGTACTCTTTGCAGGTTTAGAGGCCTTTTTGTTTCTTTCTTGCCCATAGGTTTCCAAGGAACAGAGTAAAGAAATACCTTTCCCCAAAGGCATATTCACTTGTAATCAACGAGGACACAAAAAAGGCACTGGAGCAAACAAAAGGCTCCCTCTTTCTAGACCTCAACAAATTAAAATCCACATTAATTAATTCTTTGGCCCTTTAATTATTTCTGGATTAAATATACTGGGGTGATTTTTCATTCCAGCCCAGGTTGTTGCAGGCTCAATAATTCACTTAGGGAATTCTGACATAATGTATTTAGCACTGCTTGTCTATGGAGTCAAAAGGAGTAAGTCGTTAGCAAGTAAGAGGAATTAATTAGACTTTTGTAAATTGACACTCATGAAAGATGCTAGTTTCATCCAGATTTTTAGACGAACCAGGCTCAGAGTTACGTGGCAAATGGAATGCCAATATAGGTGAAACAAATGTTTAGCAAGCATACCATGGCTTGCTGATCCCCTTGAAGTTGTTACCTAAAGAGACTGTATACATATTCCAAGGATGCTGCTAGCATTCACAGCATTTCTAGAGCTCTTCCGTGGAATCTTCTTCACAGACATTTATGAAACACGTGATAAGTATCATTCATGTCTGTGTAGTCACACCTCACTTTTGGTCCCAACCATGGGATCCAGGTTGGTCATCCAATTAGTACATCAAAGCTACCTTCTAATGACATTTGACTGATTCCAAAAACCTAATCCACCCTCAAAGGACAAAGATGTCTCCCCACTGAGCAGAATCAAGAGAACATGCTACAGCTGTTGAATGTAGTAACCAGTGCAGTGACATGGAAAGTCTGACTATGTTGAAGAAATCAGCACCATTTCCATATATTATTTATGCTATGCTTGTTAAAAAATAAATCCATTCCATTCTATTCACTATAGTACTTTGATATAATTCTTCTAATTAGAAATGAATCCTTATATTTGTAGTCCTAGATAACTTGTTGTGAGCTTTCTTAGTGGGTAAAGGTGAAAGCACCAATTCCAAGCTGAAATGCTCCCCCTCTTAAAGCTCCTCCCAACATGTGATTGTTCACTGACTTCTCTAATGGAAATAGTTCTGCTGATGCGTGAGGAAACAGATCCATATGTCAGTGCCTTCAAAGGTCCATTAAACATAATGTTATTTAAAAGCACGTTAACTATCCTAACCAGTGTAAAACAACAACCAGGGAGGTACAGAAGTTTGAAAACTAATGTAGAGTTTTAGGATGCCAAATGAGAATGTAAATCAAACTCTCACTAATTAAAACTTCGACCTTTTGATTACTCCTGGATTAAGTTCACTGTGGTGATTTCTCATCCCTGCCTGGGCTGACACAAGCCCAGTAATTCACTCTGGCATTCTGACTTCACTTGCGTGGCTCTGCTTGGCTGTGGAGTAAGCTGAAGTATCTCATTGGGGAGTGCAAGGTATTAATTAGACTTTTGTAAATAGCAACTGCGAATGATGCTAGCTCCTGATTTCATCCAGACTGTTGAGAGGAGTACCACATGGAGAGTTAGAGAACTGGAATTCTTGTTTTAAGTCAACACACCAGTCCCTTGATTGATTGGCATGCCTTTGTTCACACAAGTGAAAAACGGGGGGTAAAAACAAGGCAATCTCATCACTTCAAAGAATAATGATGGTAATAAATGGTAAATTATAATAATTTAATTATTTTATAATTAATATGTGAGGATAATTCTGATTTTATACTCATTATGATAGTACAAACCAATCTGCACAAGTTCAGAGCTCTAAGCTACTATTGTTTCAACAACAACCCACTTACCACCTGCTATGGACAAAGTTCTAGTGATATAAGAATGTCTTGCCCTGACCAGTTTGGCTCAGTGGACAGAGTATCGGCCTGCAGACTGAAGGGTCCCAGGTTCGATTCCAGTCAAGGGCATGTACCTTGGTTGCAGGCACGTCCCCAGTGGGGAGTGTGCAGGAGGCAGCTGAATCGATGTTTCTCTCTCATTGATGTTTCTAACTCTCTATCCCTTTCCTTCTCCCTTCCTCTCTGTAAAAAAATCAATAAAACATATTTTAAAAAAAGAAAAAAAAAGAATGTATTTTTATTTTCTACTGACTCTAAAAGACATTACGGATTTATACTATTACATTCTAGGACCAGGGGTGGGCAAACTTTTTGACTCGAGGGCCACAATGGGTTCTTAAACTGGACCGGAGGGCCGGAACAAAAGCATGGATGGAGTGTTTGTGTGAACTAATATAAATTCAAAGTAAACATCATTAAATAAAAGGGTACGGT
>NW_005365070.1:672000-681095 GCF_000412655.1 Myotis brandtii
TGGTGGAGCAGGTGAGCAGAGGCACCAGACCAAAGCGGGGTGCCAGTTGCTGTCATCAGGGTGAGCCTCTGGTGGTTACTGAAAATTATTTGCTCCCTCATACCACGGTCCTGCCTGGCGCTCACACCTGCTGCCGGCGCTGGCCCTACTCGCACCCGCTGCCAGCGCCAGAGCCACCGCTCACACCCACTGCCAGTGCTAGTCCTAATCACTTGGCAGCATCAGCGGGTGTGAGCGGCGGCTGCTGCCCCAATCACCCCTGAGGGCTTCTCTATTTCCTCCTGCTCCTGGGGGGCGATTGGGGCAGCAGCCACCACTCACACTCACTGCTAGCGCCAGCCCCAATCACTCCGTGCCATCAGTGGGTGTGAGTGGGGCCAGCGCCCTCACCGCGTGGGAGCAGTGGTGGCAGGAGCAGGGCTGATGGCAGACAGGGGACCGGGCTGCGGTGGGAGGGGCCGGGCGGGAGCACAGAGGATGGGCAGAGACCTGCCCCTGTACCCACAGCAGCCTCGTGGCCCACAGTTCCTTTCAGGGTGCACAAATTCATGCACTGGGCCCCCAGTCAAGGAATAATTTGTTCACAATGGTCTGGCTTTATGCATCCCAATACACCACTAGAATTTCTCTGTTGTACCCACTGCATTTCAGCGTTTTCCATTCTCTGCCAATCTTGGGGCATTTTTGCCCTGATGCCTGGATAATCTCTGTTCAATTGTCATCTCTCTTCGTGGGTCATCTGGAATAGGAGTTGATGGCAGTCTCCTGGGGAACCCAACAGTAGGGGAGGGGAGGAGGGTTTGGATGGACCCTCTGGCTTATTACTTTCTCTTGGGAAGAAGCAGGATGATGAAAAAGGAGAGCCAGAGAGCCAGGGCTGTGTAAGTTGTACTATGTTTGTTAACGCAAGCTTCTTTATCTTATAGTATTACCTGGCTCAATAAAAGCCCTTGCTGAATAAACCTTTGAACCTAGAGGCAATATAAACATTCCAGACCCATGAAGGACACTCTTCTGTTGGGCAAGGGGGAAATCAATGGAGTGTGATGGCTGAGGGATCAATACTACTCTGAATGAATTTCATCGTAAGTGACACTCCTTTGGGATAAGGAAGGGCTGACTGGAAATCATTCAAGGTTATCAACTGAACAACAATATCTAGAATGTTCGGGTCAATCAGTTGGAATTTAAACCAATGGTCATACAAGAAACCACAATGAAAGCTGCATTGTTTGTAACCTGCCCACACAGAAGACACCAGTCCACATTTCCGATAATCCTCACAACAATCTTCAGTCTAGTAAGCAGACCCAACAGCAGATGGCTGTGTTTTTATTTCAAAGAAGCCTGCTGAAAGACAAATTCAAGCTTGTTCTGATGACTTTAGCCAAGCTTAAAAGCCAGGGAGTGAGGGTGGGGGAAACCTTTTTCTTACACTTCACAAGAGCCAAAAGCAAGAGCGCTATAGAAATCCATAGGAAATGGCAAGATCTCCAAAATAAAACATAATTGGAAATGAAAGTTCATAATTGTATGAAGCTATTGATTTGAAATATAAGAAACTAATGGATAAATTACAAAGTAGAGTACTCATTAATCTAGTTCAAAGAGGCAGTGATGGACATATGAAGCTAAAAGGCTCTTGACCCTCTTAGCTAGGAGAATAAATCTCAACTAGGCACATAATCCATCCTTTTCTCTAAGATCTAAGCTGCAGCTAATATGGGTGCTTGGGGAAGAGGTAGAAAGCAGAAAACTGCCTTAAATGTATGGGCTTAAATGACAACTAATCAATGCAAAGTATGTCTTTAAACTGCATGATTCATGATTCATAGGTTGAATGTCCCAATGTACACAATGTGCCTTGCGACCTCCCAGTGCTAATCCTCAGTCTCATCATTTATCTCCTGAGCTTCTATCCCCAGTCAGGATCAACCCTCCTTCATGCTTAGTGAGGAGATCCAGAAAAAAAAAACACTTTAGGGTAGGATTTAAATTCCTGCTTGAATTCCATTATTTAAAAATGTCCTTGGAAAGCCCAGCTGTGTATGGCATTTTGCTGGGTGATACCAGAGTGAATAGATGAGTAATTAGCCAGAAATCAGTACAAACAAAATAACTGCCTGTTCCCACAACCTGCCCAATAGCAAAGATGTTGCTGTAGATGTAGATGTACTTGTGAAAAAGTTTTTTTTCCAAGTTGCTGACTTAACCGTTCATGCTTAAGCTATAGCTAATTAATACAAAATGTGTCCTTACCCAGCCTGCAGAGCCCAAGTTGCTGGCTGCTGGTTATAGGAAGCAGGTCATTAAAAAGGGAAAATGACAAGATTTCATTTTAATCTCATTTGGAATTATTAGGAAACTTAATATTACATTAGAAAATTTCAACATCTAATGTACCTCTATAGAATACAATTCGTAATTAGACTGTAATCATAAAAATCCCATTTTTCTAATTTGATCATAAAAGTATGGTGGGTAAGTGTGCAAGTCATTGATTTAGTTGTACTGAACCAGAATCCCCCCAGCTCAGAAAAAGTTATTTAACTCTTTTAAGATCATGAAGATACTGCCACTTAAAGCAGAATCTGGCAAACTTTGTATGTAAAAAGCCAGGTAGTAAATATTTTCAGATTTGCAGACTCTGCTGCTGCAGCACAAAAGCAGCCACAGACAGTACATAAATGGGTGGCTTAGTTCCAACCAAGTTGATTTATTGAAATTTAAATTTCATATAATTTTGAAGTATCACAAATATTTCAATTTTTAAAAAAACAATTTAAAACAGAAAACATTCTTAGCTTACCAGGCCATGCCAAAATCATGCAATGGACTGGGATTTGGCTCGAGGGCGCCGTAATTTGCTGACCTCTAAAGGAAAACCCAAATCAGTAACTGCCCTAGGCAATGGAAAGTGTCTTCAGTTTCCCAAGGTAATATCTTCCAAGCAGAAGCCCTGGGAGATTCGGGTGCTTTATGTGCAAATATCAGCTGTTTACCCTAGTGAATGTATGAATTTGTAAAAAAAGAAACATTACCTTCTCTTAATTCTCGTCTCACACAGAGGTTTCTCCTTAATGTGGTCCCTTCTCCCTTTCTGAACTTCCTATCTTTACCTCCTCTCTTCCAAGTTTTTCCATAACCACAGTTTCTTTTCCACAGTTTTTAGCATTCAAGAGAAGTCTCTGGAAACCCATTATCAGTATTTATACCTGACCTAGAATCTTCCACTGATGTGTCTTCCAGAACTGCTCACCCTCTCGTATGTCCATTCCAATTCTGAGGTAGTTTTATGTCACACACAAAATATTTTAATGCTTTTATTCACAAATCCTTTTGTAAATGACAAGAACATAAAAACCCTACTCAGTCCTCTTGAAAAAAGGAATTGAAACTCCTCTTTAGAAAAGCAGCCTCTATCTACAATATAGTGCCATTTAAAATGCCACTGGAAAAGCCAGTGACAACATTGACAGTTTCATTAAAAGTTATGGTGAGCCCTAACCGGTTTGGCTAAGTGGATAGAGAGTTGGTCTACGGACTGAAAGGTCCCAGGTTCGATTCCGGCCAAGGGCATGTACCTTGGTTGCGGGCACATCCCCAGTTTGGGGTGTGCAGGAAGCAGCTGATCGATGTTTCTCTCTCATCGATGTTTCTAACTCTCTATCCCTCTCCCTTCCTCTCTGTAAAAAATCAATAAAATATATTTTTTTAAAGTTATGGTGAAAGGCAATGTGCAAACTGTAAAGTACTATGCAAATGTTAGCCAGAGTTGGTGGTAGATATTATGCCAAGTGTCAAGGATGCAAACTTGTCAGAGTGAATTTTGTGAAAGTGCCAGTGTTATTACTGGGCCACTGGCAGTGTTGTTCACCAGGAGCAGAACACCTGGGTTATAGACCCATTTATAACTGTTATTGCTGATGACTAACCAAGGACAAAGGACAAATCACCTGTCTTCTGTGAGCCTTCATCCTCATTTTGTACAATGGAATGGTTTGTAAAGATCCTTAAGGATCCTTCTATATTATAATTTCTAAGTGTTTTCTATTGGAAACAATGACAACAGGAAAGTGAAGCTTGCTACCTCTTAATGTCAGGAAAGTGATGAAACAAACACCTCAAGCTACTCTTATCTGGTTGTCCCTAGGCATTATGGGAACAGAGTAGGCTATATAGTTGTACTTCCCTTACACAGTCAGTTGCTTCATGTGACATTGTTGCTCTGTTTCTGTCAGTCTTTCCAAAATGAAATCTAGATCTTATAATTTATGACTATTTATTGCATGTCTGAGAGGGTAAACACAGCACAGTTCCAAACAAGAAAAAGTCAATAAGCTGTAAGGTTGTTTTACAGAAATGCGTATCTCTATGGGCTGTAGTATTCAAATGCCTTTGGCCTAGAACAGCCGTGGGCAAACTACGGCCCGCTGGCCGGATCCGGCCTGTTTGAAATGAATAAAACTAAAAAAAAAAAAGACCGTACCCTTTTATGTAATGATGTTTACTTTGAATTTATATTAGTTCCCACAAACACTCCATCCATGCTTTTGTTCCGGCCCTCCGGTCCAGTTTAAGAACCCATTGTGGCCCTCAAGTCAAAAAGTTTGCCCACCCCTGGCCTAGAAGAACCTACAGGACCAAAACTACTTCCAACAAATCACTCAAACAATAGTCTCTGAGGGTTTTCTCTTTAACTGTTCTTTATCTTGAACTCGAGGCAGATTCTCCTCAGTTCTGTTAAAAGTAAACCTCTTCCCCTTCACTTGGTAAATCTTAAATAGTTACATATTTTTAACAGTTCCTCACTCCCTGGGTGTCTTGTCTTAGTCTGGCAAAGTACAACATGAGTGATCCATATGTGAGGGATAAAGGGGCATTGTGACTGGCACGCATTGTTCTCTGACTTGTGCAGAGCTCAAAAGCACAGACTAAAACCCTTCAGGGGAATAAACAACAAAAAATGCATCTGTTTTCAGGTTTGTTACTTGGGCTGGGGGAGACAGGGAAGCTGGTTGTTTATAGAACAATTTATGGTTGCAATTTCGATAGTTGATTACTTGATTTCTTAATCCAGCTCCTAATCAGAGATCAAACACAGGTTACAATAAAGAAGTAATTTTGGACATGATTACAAACAGTTTCTTACTGAGGGCTTTGCCTTGAAACAAGGAGCTCCCATCCTAGGCTCAGTGTAATAGGGATCAGGACAAGTGATTGGGTTGCAGCTCTTCTGCACAGACAACACAGGCCTTTGGACTAGAACTGTGCCCCCTTTCCCACTGATAGTTGTTTCTGTGTGGTCAATGCAGTTATGGAAACAGTAAAGTAGTAACTATTACAATATCAGCCCACTCCCTTCTTCCCTTCACACTGTGCCAGTATTCTTCGGACACAACAGCTATTTCACCACTTCCCTGCTTGATCAACTTACATGACTCCTTATTGACTACCAATCAGGTCTGCATCTCAGCACAGCCTCCAAGGTCCTTCATGATGAAACCCGGTTTTACACATCTTCTAAATGCCCTTTCTATGTCCTCCATGCTAGCCCTTGTTTCTGGGCCTTTACAAAGCGCTTCCTCTGCCTGTACAGCCCTTCGCCATCTTCTCCGCCCAGCAAACTCCTGTTTCCCTTTGAAAATGTACAGTTGCTGCATTTTCTATTGTGTAGGCTTCTATACAGCCCCAGGCAACATTAAACCCTCTTGGCTCCATTTTGTTCAGATATGATTACATCACATTGAATCATAACATTTGCTTATGCTTTTATCTTTACTCCCACCTTTTGCAGATTGTGGGCTTTTTGAGGGTATGTGAACCATGTTTCATCTCTGCATTTCCTCTACCTCTTTTATATATAGGCCAATTGACAGCAAATATTTGTTGAATGAATCTGGATGTCCAATAACTGTTTAGCATGCATAGGGAGTCACAGAAAGAACCTCTTTTGTAGGAGTATGAAACAACCTCAAAGGATGATAGAGTGACTACCTGTTCTTGGCCACATTTATGATCCTGTCTCTCATCCCATATCCTAATATATAAAAACCCAGGGTCTGTAACCACCGACTGAAGGCTCGACCAAACACCGGAAGTCAGTCCTGCAGTCAGTGCTGGGTTGCTGTGGCGACCCAGCACTGACTGCCACCGGTGCGGGCACAGCGACCCAGCACTGACTGCCTAGGGGGCTGTGGATCAGGCCCAGAGAGAGGCCAGGAGAGAGAGGCAGGGTCTGATCTGCAGCCTCCGTGGCAGCTGTTGATCAGCCATTGTCTCTCTCTTTCTCTCCAGGCTTCACCAGCAGCCTCGCCTCTCTTTCTCTTTCACTCCTGATCAGAGAGGCTGCTGATCAGCCACGCCTCTCTGATCAGGCCCGGAGATAGGCCCAGAGACGCTGACTGGCATAGAAACTGACCAATCAGAACCAAATCTGAGTGAACTATGAGGAGCCAATGACTGCCTAGGAAGCGGAGCTTTTAATGCTGACTGGCATAGAAACTGACCAATCAGAACCAAATCTGAGTGAACTATGAGGAGCCAATGACTGCCTAGGAAGCGGAGCTTTTAATGCTGACTGGCATAGAAACTGACCAATCAGAACCAAATCTGAGTGAACTATGAGGAGCCAATGACTGCCTAGGAAGCGGAGCTTTTAATGCTGACTGGCGGATATCAGGCTGGCAGGGGAGGGCAGTTGGGAGCAACCAGGCCAGCAGGGGAGGGCAGTTGGGAGGGATATCAGGCTGGCAGGGGAGGGCAGTTGGGAGGGATATCAGGCTGGCAGGGGAGGGCAGTTGGGAGGGATATCAGGCTGGCAGGGGAGGGCAGTTGGGAGGGATATCAGGCTGGCAGGGGAGGGCAGTTGGGAGGGATATCAGGCTGGCAGGGGAGGGCAGTTGGGAGGGATATCAGGCTGGCAGGGGAGGGCAGTTGGGAGGGATATCAGGCTGGCAGGGGAGGGCAGTTGGGAGGGATATCAGGCTGGCAGGGGAGGGCAGTTGGGAGGGATATCAGGCTGGCAGGGGAGGGCAGTTGGGAGGGATATCAGGCTGGCAGGGGAGGGCAGTTGGGAGGGATATCAGGCTGGCAGGGGAGGGCAGTTGGGAGGGATATCAGGCTGGCAGGGGAGGGCAGTTGGGAGGGATATCAGGCTGGCAGGGGAGGGCAGTTGGGAGGGATATCAGGCTGGCAGGGGAGGGCAGTTGGGAGGGATATCAGGCTGGCAGGGGAGGGCAGTTGGGGGCGAGATCAAGCCAGCAGGGGAGGGCATTTGGGGGCAATCAGGCAGGCAGGCAGAGGCAGTTAGGGGCGATCACGCAGACAGGCAGAGAGGTTTGGGGCAATCAGGCAGTGGTCCCAGATTGCGAGAGGGATGTTCTAAACTGGCAGTCAGACATCCCCCAAGGGGTCCCCGATTAGAGAGGGTGCAGGCTGGGATGAGAGAACGAATTTCATGCACCGGGTCAGTAGTAGGTAAATAAATGTCTCACAAGTTAAGCATGGTAGACACCTGGAAAGGCAGGGCAGACCCTAGGAATTGATCCCAGGAATAGGTTATAAATCATAATCACTTTTAGGAAAGGGGGTTTGAAGTCTATAGCTGACTTTTGTAAGCAGAGGGGGCTTAAGAATAATGCTAGAAATGGGAGCAGAGTCCTGCCAAGACTTCACAGCCATTGGCTTAGAAGTCCCTACAAGCCCATGCTGCAGAAGTGACCATCATACAGTTCTCAGACAGCAAAGGAAAACAGCATTTACTGCTGCTGTCAATAGATTCCAGGAGTAAAGGGTTTCAAGGGAGGCCAACCTTCTCCAACTGGCGTTTAGAGAAAGATTTTAGAGGTCAGAGCCTGAAAGAAGGAGCAACATATAAAAAGAAAAGCCATCTTATCCTTGTGTTTGAACTTCAGCACCACCATTAAATAAAGGAGGAGAAATAAAGGAGAAGAAGGTTAGACCCAATTAAAATTATTGTGGGACTCTACATTGAATGTACTTCTACCACTACCTGAGTATTAACTATATGAACACTCCTTAAGTCATTAAGATTTTGCTTAACCACAATGGTAGCTTTTGAATTTAAATGAGCCTTCCAGTGACCCTAAAAGAAGAATTTGAAAAAGGAATACACAAATAAAGATGGTCTCATCACCCTAAGAGACCTAGGATGGTCTGTGCCTCCACCTCCCCAACCCTGTGTGCACCAAAACCCTCTAAATCACATGTTTAACACCATGTCACATGTTGGTACTGAGGGAATGGGTCTGCAATGAATACACAGGTCTTATTTTACAACCATGTTTCCTGAAAAAAACCCTGAGGCAGCTATCACAACATTCGGCAATTTAATGTGTTCCAATGTAACCAATTATTTATAAATAAGATTCCTGCCCTCATTCCACAAGCATTGACTGGCAAACTACTGAATTTCAGGCACTAAGCCTAATGCTGGAGACACAAGAATAAATGAGACAACAGCATTGAACTAAAGCAACATACAGTCTAGTAAAGGAGGTCGAGGGTTAGAAAACAACCTGTCTCCTCTTCCACCACTGACTGCACCTGCTCTCTCAAAGGTCATCAGTGTCTGCCTGCTGGCCAAGTCCAGTGAACTCTTTTCAAGAATCAGACTTCTTGCCCTGGCTGGTTTGGCTCAGTGGATAGAGCATCAGCCTGCAGACTGAAGGGTCCCAGGTTCAATTCTGGTCCAGGGCACATGCCCGGGTTGTGGGCTCAATCCCCAGTAGGGGGCATGCAGGAGGCAGCCTATCAATGATTCTCTCTCATCATTGATGTTTCTCTCTCTCTCTCTCCCTCTCCTTTCCTCTCTGAAATCAATACACACACACACACACACACACACACACACACACACACACACACACACTGAGTGGCCAGATTATTATGACCACCCCATCAGTACTTCATTGGGCCACCTTTTGCCTTCAATACTGTGGCGATTCTTCTTGGCATTGACTCCACAAGATGTTGAAAGGTGATGCGAGGAATCTGACACCATGCCTGATGAATAGCACTGTCCAGTTCTGTGAGATTTGATGGTTGTGGAACCAGCTGCCTGATGGCTCTTT
>NW_005365070.1:681555-738235 GCF_000412655.1 Myotis brandtii
GAATCAGACTTCTTGGCAATCTTATTCCTGTGACATTTGAGTTAAGACCTGATTGAATTTAAGAGCCAAATTCTGCAAATATTAAGGGGAAAGCTTTCCAGGCATTGAAAGGAGCAAGTGCAAATGCCCTGAGGTAGCAGCAGGCCTGGTATATTTAAAGTAAGCAAATGAGACTGGTGTAATTAAAGAGTAATGAGCACAAGGCAGAACAATCCTATATAATAAAAGGCTAATATGCAAATCGACCAAATGGCGGAACGACCGGTGGCTATAATGTGCACTGACCACCAGGGGGCAGATTCTCAAAGCAGGAGCTGTCCCCTTGTGGTCAGTGCACTCCCACGGGGGGGCGCTGCTCAGCCAGAAGCCATGCTCACGGCTGGCGAGCGCAGCGGCAGTGGCGGGAGTGTCTTGCCTCCACAGCATTGCTAAGGATGTTAGACTGATGGCTTAGGCCTGTTCCCCTAAACCAGCAGTGGGACATCCCCCCAAGCGCTCCTGGATTGTGGGAGGGCACAGGCTGGGCTGATGGACCCCCCACACACACACACACACCAAGTGCATGAATTTCGTGCACTGGGCCTCTAGTAAAATATGATATTGGAAAAGAAACAGGAGCCAGACTGTGCAGGGGCTTGCAGGCCATGGGGAGGCCTCAGTCTTATATTCTTCATGAGATGGGGTGCCATTATAGGGTTTTGAATAGAGGAATGACAAGATCTGAACATTTTATCTTTTTAAAAAAAATTATACAGTGGGGCATTGACTTACGAGTTTAATTCGTTCCGTGACGGAGCTCGTAACTCAAATTACTCGTATGTCAAATCAACAGTGAACGAGTGAGACACGTGATGCTGGGCTGATGTTGTAGCATTCACTGTGACGTTCACTGCGCCAACTAGCGGTCAGGTATCTGAAGCTGGCGCGTAACCCGAATTTTAGCTCGCAACTCAAAGCAAAAAATCGGCCGACAAACGGCTCGTATCTCGAAAAAATCGTTAGTCGGGACACTCGTAAGTCAAGGCCCCACTGTGTGTGTGTGTGTGTGTGTGTGTGTGTGTGTGTGTGTATGTGTGTGTGTATATATATATTATTGCTTTCAGAGAGGAAGGTAGAGGAAGAGATAGATAGGAACCTCAGTGATGAGAGAGAATCATCAAGGATCAAGCCTGCAACCTGGGAAAGTGCCCTGACAGGGAATCTAACTGGTGACCTCTTGGTTCTTGGGGCAATGCTCAATCGCTGAGCCACACCCAGCTGGGCTGAATTAAACATTTTAAAAGGATCAGCAGCTTGGTTACTGAGTGGAGAACAGGCTATAGGGGACCAATGGTGGAAACAGGGGAACCAGCCAGAGGCCTTTTAAAGCAGCTCATGTAAGAAATGATGGTGGCTTGGACAAAGATAGACAAGGAGATGGGGGTGAGTGATGGTCAGATTCCAAATAGTTTAAGAAGGAAGAGTAGACAGAATTTGCTAATGGATTAGATGTGGCCTGGGAGAAGAACAGAAATGTGAAAGATATACTGAGAATTTTGGCCTGAGCAACTGAAAGGATAGAGTTCCCATTTACTGAGATGGGAAAGATTGTGAGAGGAATACATTTTGGGGAAAAGTCAGAAGTTTGTTGGGGGGCAGGTCAAGTTTGAGATATCAATTAAGCTCCTCAGTGAAGATATGGTGTGGGGTGTTGGGTATCCCAGTCTGAAGCCCAGGGGACAGTTCAGGTTGGAGATGCACATGGAAGGCAGGCTGGACCCCAGCCTTTCAGCATCCTCTCCAGGCAGGCTCCATATTATTTAGCCAACATCATCAGCAACTTGGTGTAAGAACAAGCTTGCCTGTAGTCAGCTTGGCCTCCTCACCTTCCTCACACCATCACACTTACCCTGGCCTTTGTCTCAGGACCCACTTGGCCACAAAAGTAGGGGTTCTAGTGATGGCAAACGCCACTTAACAAAGTAATATAGTGACAGGTGTGATATAGAATCTGTTATCCGAATGAACTATGCTGCACTGAGGAAACACATTTTTATGGAGTTACTTTTCATAGAACGTGTATTATTAACATCATAATGTGAAGAGCTGCATAAATTCAAAATGGCATCCTAGATGCCCCAGAAGTTTCCGGAGAAAACAATCTCAGTAAAATTCAACTGGAAGTCAACCTACTATAAGGCCATGCACACTCAAGCTCAACTCTTGGGCTATTATTTTGGAGGGAGATGGTAAATTGTAAGCAAAGCAAGAAAATCATAGTGTTTTGTTTCTTACTCAAATCAATGAAAGTGAAATAAAACAGATACTAAAACCTGTCTGAAGACTCATCTTTGTGTTGCACACAATTTGTCTACTAGGTAGCTCCTTACTAAAGTCATTCCTTGGCCGGGAGCTTGACAAGCACTAATTATCCTCATCAATTCCCAGACCCTGCAAACAAGATTCACACAAGTTTAAAAGTAGTAAAATTTGAAAGCCTAGAAAACATAGTATGCTCAAAAATACCCATAGAGCTTTAAAAACACAGACAGGTATCCAGACAGAATGTTAGGCTAAAAACAACAACAAACCCCTTTGAGTTTCCTTATGCACAAGTGGTAAGAGTAGCTACTCTCTACCGCTCTCTCAGAGAGGATGTTCGATTGGGGGAGCTGAGGTTACGGTCATAGGTACAAAGCCTGACATCTACTAGTAATTTCTCCTTCCATCTGGGCATCAGAGGCCATTAGAGATCCTCACACAAAACTCTTCTGAGCCTGAGGAGGAAAGAGAGATGGCCAAGACACTCAGAAAATGACTCAGCAGTGGCCCCTGGAAAGCTGCACCAGTGCCAGGCAAAGGAGAGGTACCAATTCCTCAGGTTACCATGGCAATAGCAAAAGTGATTAGATGATTTTCTGTGTCTGGCTGGTGCTCTTTATGATTCACGGTCCACTGGCCCACCATAATTTTGGTCTTCTCTCTTTTTATATTTTATTGATTTTCCACAGAGAGGAAGGGAGAGAGATAGAGAGAAACATCGATGAGAGAGAAACATCGATCAGCTGCCTCCTGCACATCCCCCACTGGGGATGTGCCCGCAACCCAAGTACATGCCCTTGACTGGAATTGAACCTGGGACCTTTCAGTCCGCAGGCCGACGCTCTATCCACTGAGCCAAACCGGTTTCGGCGGTCTTCTCTTTTTGATAAGCTAGCATATGCGTATATGTGGCTGATCCGTCCGTTTGCATGCCTACCCATCTGCCTGCCTTTTCATTTACCAAAAGGAGAGCTAGAGAGTTGGTAAGTTCTATAGAGGTGTCTTTTAGCACACCTCTTCTTTTTACAGTTGGAGAAACCGAGGCCCAGAGAAAGGTGACTTAACCAAGGTCTCACCATGAATTTAATAAGAGTTGGAATGTGATTCTTGGTTGTTTTCAATTCTTGGTCTCTGTCCCTCTCTGGCTCAGCCTCTTGCTACTTTGTCTTTCTTTCTTTATTTCTGCTCCTCTCAGTGTGTTCGTCTCCGTCTCTCTCACATACACAAGCTTTGGGAAATTAATCTTGGTTTGGTATGTGTCCTATTTTTTCATCATTTTTAAAAAATAAAATGATCACATCCCTATCACATAAATAGTTAGTCAAACCCCATTACTTTACTGCACTGCCTCAACTCCAAGCTTTGGTCATGTTTTGGTAATACCTCCTTTGGCTAAAAAGGTCAAACAGAGTATATTTATTATTCCACAGATGTTGCTTTCACCTGTGGGATTATTACAACTAGGAAATATCTCAAGGCTAGTTTCTTAAATTAATTTTTATGATACCTCGTCTACCCCCGAGTTGAACCTGACCTTCGAGTATTTGAAATAGTATTCGTATTTCCCCATGACAAATTGAGAATCCACTTTTAATTTGATCCATACTTTTCAATGTAACCTGTTGTAAAAGAAAGAATATTGCTTGCTTTCTCATTCCCAGTTTTTAAAAACAGCACTATAATCTGTTGCATATTATATACAAAATAGATTTCAACTTGAAAAGTCACAAAGAGAGAGAAAGAGAGAGAAAACTCTCTAGAGGTTTTACAAATCCTGTAGAATGTGACTTGCCACATTCTGTTTTCTTTGACTTTATGTGGGAAGGGAAATGAACATATCAGCTGTGATGGCTATTCTTTCCAGTTTGTTGTCTGTTTTAGATTATAAGCTCCCAGAAGACAGGACTCTTTTAATCCTCTGCTCAGTGCCTATTCAGTGCCTGATGTAAACAGGCAATGAATCTGTGCTTTTGGCTCAGATGCAGTTGCTGCCAGAAATAGGACTGTGTTGCAAAAAGAAAAGAAAATCAAGGCTGGCTCCACACAACAGGTCAGCTTAGAGTTATTCAGACCCAGTCTTGTTCTACATTTAAAGAGAAACTTTAGAATATTCCCTATAAAACCTCAATTTTGAAGCTGAATCTCACCATTCTACCTGCCTTTAAAAATGGAAAATAAATTTAATATGTATACATGTAAATCATACCAAGGCTGCAAAGAGATCTGAGGTAAAAAAAAAAATGAGTACCATATACCTGCTCCATCATTTTCTATAGCAACTTACAGAATAAATCCCTCAGTAGCTTTTAACCAAACAACCTCAACCTCCTGCAGAATCTTGTGGTACAAACTGTGTAGTATAAGCATGCGCCCTATTCCATCACAACATTTATTCATCTCCCTAATTAGACTGTGAGTACCATAAAGGCAGGATCTCTCACTGATTCACATCTGTCTCCCCAGTGCCTGGCACAGTATCTGGCAGAGCAGTTGCTCAAGTACATACCCATTGAGCAGATCAATGCCTCTCAAAGCAGGGAGCTAAAATCACACTAAATGCAATGAAACAGCAATCATTGGCTTCCACCCATTTTACAAAAACATCTTTGTTTTAATAGCTCTCCTTTACTGGAGGCATAATCAACATTTCTAGAACATATGGAATCACTAAAGGGAAGTTGTAGAAACCACTTAAGTTAGCACACGAAAAAGCACACCACGTGTTCTCAGTTCTCCTATCATGGCTTCCTTTGTTCGTTCATCTCCATCTTAGCATTGTTACTTTTAAATATTTTCACTTTTCATAGACTCGAATTGATTATATCTAATCAATTATATCAATTATTGATTATATCTAATCAATAATGATAATGATTATTATCATTCTACAGATTAATCTTCTACAAAATAGCCTAAAGAAAAATTCACTATATTTGGGCTAATAAAATTAAGACTAAATTATAAGCTTTCATTATCAAATTTCACGTATTACAACTATATTATATAGTTTGGAATATCTCTAAATGTTCATTTTATATCCCACTCCCAATCTTATGGTAATTTTTACCAACATAATAGTTAAGGTACATTCGTCAATAATGACAGGGTTTGACCAAAATTAAAAGGAGGCAGGGAAATAGAGACAGTACTATTAGTAGCTACAGATGCCTAAATGATCATTGAAGGAGAACGCCCATTGCTTAAGTTCTTTAATTGCATTTAAAAGCATAGAAGTACTCATTACTACTCAGCATAGAACGTATTTTTATTGGCACTCAAAAATATTACATTAATTACATATAACCTTCATTTGGGGTCAAAACTATTATCAATCAATTTGATCTTCTACTATAATTATGAGACCTGTCTCCATATCATTTGATGCTTCCAAAAATCATTTACACCTATAAACAATAAGTTCATTGTCCCCACTGAGTTCTTTGCAAGGTCACACATTTCTAATCTAGCACTCTGATTATTTCTTTCATAACAACTATCCAAATCTGAGCATGCTTTATTGACTTGCTTTGGATGATCTATAACCAACACTGGAATGTAAGCTCCCCGAGAGCAGAAACGTTACCTGTCTTATCCAATTGTCAAATCCCTAGCACTAAGAACAGTCCCGGGTAATGGCAGGTGCTTAATAAATACTTCTGTAATGATTGAATGAATTACTCAATTAATAGTAAGTCTCTGATCACAGTACTGGAGAATACAAAGTTGGAGGTTCCCTCCTGGTTTCCCCAAATCTACTGAAAGCCATCACCTGTTTCCTCCACTCTCAGTATGATTCAGTGCCAAATGACCTGTTATGTTGAAGGGTAAAAGAAGACGTGAAGATTAATACCTATTGCCAAGATGGGAAATATCTCCTCCATGAGAAGGGGAAATTAGAGATCTTGTGCTTGAGACTGTAGGACAGAAGGCTGAGAAAGAGGACCATCCCCTAATTATCTTGCTTTCATTTTGCACTCAGATTAGAAATGCAGTGCTTGGTACTCGCATTAAACTACATCGTTCATGTGCATTGAATTTTTTTTGCATTGAATTTAAAATCAACCTCAAGAGTATTATTTTATTTATAAATAGTTTACTAAATATTTATACTAAAGGAGACACTGAAGGTGCTTACTAGTATATAGAAAGGAATAAATGAGGCTTCTAGAAGTTTCCTCGTGGATGGCTTTACATGAGATTTTATGATCACTCAGTATTAAATCACATGACTCTTTAATGATATAACATTGCACAGTTTTCAGAGAAAATTCCTCAGAAAGCTCCCAATATCCATCCCATCTCATTTTATTTTCTCATAAAAATACCAGCATTTATGACTAATTTTGAGGCTCTGTCACTTTATTGCACCGCCTATGAATTTCCGAAAACCCTCAGTGTTTCCTACATAACTAGAAATTAATTCTCATTAATTAGTCAAGAAAGATTATTTAAGCAAAAGAGTATCACAGTGACACTTCCCCCTGTGTAGATTCAGAGGTAGGCTATTGACTAAAAGGTATATGTGAGTCAGAAAATGGCTCTTGCCTAAAGCATCACATAATGTTCATTTCTTCCCTGTAGCTTTTGTTTCCTCTCATGCAAACAAGGTGTAATGGGCTTAAGCTCTATATTATATCTCATGCATCATCCATGACATTGTCAAATCAATTCATATGAAAAAATGGGAGAAAGCGTACTCTCAGGCTCCTTATGTGCATTTACATTTTAATATAGGAACAATCAGTAAAGGCCATTGAAAGGCTCATTTATGCTAGTTTACGATAACTCTGACATTCCAGGGTGCACAGGAGCAGCCTTCTTTTAGGGCTCCTGATAAATGAATAAGAGCTCCCAGAGAAGAGAAGGTAAACTGTACCCTGTGGCGAGCAGAAATCAAGCCTGAAATTGTAGAAGCCGTGAGAAAAAATACCAATGTGCCAACAAATGCCATTTACACATGGTTTCTAGCATACTCATGGCCAAAATTATGAAAGCTGAAAAGTTTTCAAAACACGTATGGCCTTGATGAAGCTCCTTTATAATTCCAGTGTCTGTCTGACAAGGCGATGCTGAGCTGTCTGGAAAATCGATGGAGCAAATTGGACGGTAAGCCAATGAAATTGAAGGGACAGGAAGCCCTATGGTGCCACAGTGACAGTCATTTTTTTCCTAGGTGTAATTTTAGGATTTCAAAGCAGAGCTATTTGCCAAATAGGAAATATTTCAACTCTGGAAGGGGAACTGAAATAATCTAGTAATTTCTAACTTTGAAATAGTATTCTCCATTTTACATGCACATAAGATCTCCTGTGATATATAGTTGTACTACAAATACCGTGGACAAGACAATGAGACCAAACTAATGGAAAACATTGTAGACAAAAACCATCTAGAATAGCGAAATAGAAAGATAAAACAGAGGCAACAAATATACCAGGAAAAGGATTCAAAGTACTGAGAAACCAAAATAAAAGACATTTAAATATTTTGATGGAGAATGGGCTATAGCTGTAATTAAGAGTGAGCTTTAAAGAGATGATATATACATTTAACTGTGGCTCTCCAGTCTATAGCCACAATCCTCCCTTTCTCCATTCATTTCAATGGAATCTTGCATTTTGGGCTTTATTTTCAATCCAGACACTCCTCTGTGTAACCTTGTACTATCTATCATCTGGCCCCAAACCCTTCAAAACAAAATGCACTTTATCTATTCCTAAAAGATTTGGCCCACCTTCATTGATAAAGTTCCTTGAGAACAATGAATCACAAGTGCTGTGAACAGAAGTAGTAGCAAGAAATAAACAGCAAAAGCAGCAAACAAGCCATCAAGCAAAAAAAATACCAACTAGCATAGGTAATTACAAATCAAGGCACTGAACAACATGCAGTTGACCTGGGTTCTTGCCTCAAGTCTGCCACTAACTACTTGTGTTTATTGGTCTTTGTGGGTATCTGTCTCTTCACCTGCACAATATCATGGCCTTTTCAATTAGATCCATACAGGAACTCCCTGGGCTGTCTCCCTCACCTCTTTCCCACTCGTTGTCTAAGGCAAAATTCTGTGACTGTACATCAGACATGCACTTTCCAGAATTTCCAAACTCTCTTGGGTTCTCTCCTCCTTCAGATTTCCTTACCACAGAATCACGCCCAGGTTATCTCTGGATTTGTAAAAGTTTGCATTCTTAAAATCTAGGCATGTGGCTGACTCTTTTTCTTAGAACATGGTAAAGTATCTGACTAATAAGTGGAATAGTGGAAACAAAGAAGGGAGTCACCAGAGGTACTTTGAATGTTGGTAAATTTCTACCTGTTCCACTTTATCCAAGCCCACACTTCCTCCTGCTTCCCCATCTTCTTCCACAGATCCCAGTGCAGCAGATGTAGGAAGGGGTGGGGAAGTTAGGGAAGGCAAGCTTTCTGACTCCTACTTTAGGTCCTAACTGGGCTTTGGTTAGGTGCTGAGGAAGACTGTCATTTTGAAGCCAACTTATAATAACGTCCTTTGTTTTAGTGGTATTTGGTTCTTTTTGAAGATTTCCTGCAGGCAAGCTGAAAAGACAGTGAACTTTCAGATGTTCATATATAAGAAGCTGACAATTGCATCTGTGGTGGTAAATTGTTGCCCTAGCTGGTGGAGGTTAGAACAAGAAGCAATGTTTTAACTTCTTGTGACATTTACAAGAATTGGAAAACTGGCTTTTGCCGGAAAACTTATGCTTAATCTAAGCAGCTCTGAATCACTGGAAAATGTTCCTACATCACCACTTTATAAAATTAAACAGAACGTTGGAAAGAAATCTTGGCCCATGACTCTGAAAACAACAAATTGTACCACATTAGAGCTAGAAAGAACCTTAGGGAGCCTCTACTTGGAACTCTGGTTTTAGAGATGAAGAAACTAGAGATAAAGAAACAGTCTGAGAGAGAGGAAGTGGCACATCTCAGCTCCTACAGCTTATTCGTAGCAGTGGTGTCTGGGACCAGGTCTTCTGACTCCCAGCCCAGAGCTCTTCCCTCTCCAGAAGCAGACAAAACTAAATGCCACCACAATTGCTAACTTTTTATGCTTTGGTTTTTTCTTAACAGGTAGTTTGCCTTGAGTAGCAAAAATGCTTTGAATAATCAACTAAAATATCCCTAAGGAATAAGTAGGCCCATTTACATTCTATCACAGGGAAGAAGATGAACTTGACAAATTCTAATGGTGACAAGGACAAGAAAAGTGTGGAACAGAAGTCTAATAAGGAGGGTGTGTTGGGTTATACTTCAGGACTAGCTAATGAAAGGTGATCCTAATTAAAGCATGACCAGAAGTAGCAAAATGGGAATTGCTATCAAGTCCAAGAATGTATAAAAAGAGGAAACCAAAGGGCCTAGACAAATTGTTAGTAAAGTCTGTACCAAACTAAAAAAAAAAAAAAAAGCAAAATCTACCTTATCACTTCCCACCCTCTCAGGTTAGCTTGTTCATTTACTTGTATACTTGTTTATGTTCCATTTCCCTACAACGTGCACGTGTGCACACACACACACCCTTTAGAAAACAGAAGAACCATACCTTGTCTGTCTTATTGTCCCCAGTGTAGAACAGTGCCTGAAAAGTCCTAAGTGCTCAGTGGATACATAGTGAATAAATTTGAGAAAGGTAAAACAAGTTAGACTATGGTTAATACAAATCATGAGAATAAAGACATCCAAGATTATAAATTCAAGGATGTTTTTATTATTCTTATTTCCTGTCGGAATAAGAGAAATATATCAATGTCTCAGTTCGTTTAGGACAAAAAAAATATGAGAGCTTTAGTTCCTTGAAGATCCTCAAGGGGGTGCTGGAATACTGGAAGAGGGTGTGCCATCTACATATCCACAGCAAGAGCTCTGGTGCATCAGGGTATGTTTTCAGGATTACAAATGCAATGAGGGATCTTTACAACCTGAGAGTGACCATGAAAGATACTTTGAAATTGACAATTGGGTCTAAGAACACTTGGATTTAGGAGTTGCCATCAAAGAGCCATGCTAAATTTCTAAAGAGGAGGCTGGGGTGCATCAATGAAGGCTAGAAACTCACCCTGACTTACTAACTAGGCCATTGCATTTTGTAGGGTAAGATGGCCTCAGAATACTTCATAGGGAAGGGACTCAACTGGAAAGGATTTACTTAATTTTTGGAAGGTGGGAAATGGGGTCACCCATCTTCAAAAAGAATATTGTTCCCTGTGCTAAAGCTGTAAGCTAGGTCTATAGTTTCCACACGAATAGCTTATTCACAAAGAATTCTCCTAACAATACTATACACATTAACCAAAATTTGCTTATCCCTTTGCTCTAATTAAGTTTCAGGGTTAGACAATCATTCTTAGTCTGGTGGGAAACACTGAGTGCCAGCTAGAAATGTACAGTACCAAAGTAATTCAATGTTTACTAAATTTAAAGGAAGCAATCAATTTCTAATTCGAATTTATGCACATTCTTTTCCCACTTTAACACTGTCTTATTTCCTCTAAGTTCTTCTTTGGTCATTAAGATTGTCAGCAAGGTTATAGTTATTGAACAATTTGTCACATGCTGCAGGTATTTCTAGACCAAATTCAATTATCAACGTACCTATATATAACTAAAGAAAAATATATAAGACACTTATAGACAAAGACATTATATGTTCTTCATTTACAGCCCATTGCGCCAGAGAGAGGGGTTCCTAGTAGGCATTCAGTAAGTATTTGCAGAATGAATGAAAGAAAAAATATCTATCTACCCTCTGAATTATTTTCACACATTCAAACTCTCAGGCATAGCTCTCCCAGTATGTGTGTACGTGTCTATGCATGCATGTGCTCTCAAAATTCCCATATGCTCATCTTTCAGGTTGAATATATCCTTCCTCTTGGCAGGTGTATCTGTATTACAAAACACTGAAACAAGATTAACCACACAAATTGTCCCAGGAAAGTTAATTTTAATTAACATTTTCCTGAAACTCGCCAGCCTTCCAGCACCTAAAAACTGAACTCAATTTTCGTTAGGAAAGCTGTCTCCTCCTTCTTAGAAAACACACACCTTTTAAAGTTTCAAGTGCCAATTTATGTCTCCAGTTCATAATAACATAAATTCACAGTGTACTTGTGATGCTTTCCCTGGAAAGCTCATTTGAAATCACTTGCTTAATTGAAACTACTTTTACTTCTGCTCGGACTAACGCCCAGCACTTCTTCTTTGTTTTCAACTCTGAGCACTACTTAAAGCTACATTCCCCCATCTGCATTCCTGACACAGGATGACAAAAACCAGACTACAATTCAGTCTCCTCAGATATCCTGCCCTGGAGATGCTCAGCAGGCAATTGGAAATTGGAGTTAGCCTGGAGCTCCGGAATGAGTTAAGAATTGAAGAGGTCAATTTGGGAATCACTCGTGTAGAGGTGAAAGGTGAAGCTATGTGAGGAGATGAAATTACCCAGAATGAGAACATAGCAAGAGAAGAGAAGCAGATCAATGACAGAACCTTGGGAATTGCTCCATTTAAACAGTGAGGGGGAGGGAGAGGCTGTGTGTGTGTGTGTGTGTGTGTGTGTGTGTGTGTGTAAAAGAGACTCCGACAAAACAAACTTAAGTGTCGAGTAGAAGACAGGAGGTGAACCAAGATAAATTATTAATGCTTTCAAGTAAGAGAAAAAGTGAAGAAGTGCAAGAACCTCCAAAAGGTTCAAGAAGATTGAAGCCAGAGAAGAAGCCATTAGATTTTAAAACATGGTGGTCACACATGACTTCTGGGAAAACAGTCTTCCCAATGTCATTCTTATGGACTCATAGAGTGTCCATATGTTTATGTGTACATGTATATATGCATGTACTCTGAAGCACCATAAGAATAAATATTAGTATTGAATGAGACTGGTCCTGGGTGTACCAGATAATGGCAGTAATAACCACTACTATTTATTGCCTGTTTACTATGTGCCAAAACAGTGCTAAGTACACGATATCCCTGATCTCAATTTAATCTTTGCACAACTCTTTAAGGTGGCTACACTTTACATGTGAAGAAACTTGAAAATCCACAGAAGTTAAGTAAATTACTCAAGGTCACAGTGCTACAAAGTGGCAGCACCAAGATAGAACAAAAGCCCATACTTTCAGTCACTCAAGTAACATTTCCACTGGGTGGATGTTAGCTAGGTAATCTATGCATAAAGGGAAAATAACTAATATTGGTTGTCTCAAATTGTCAAGTGTTTTGCATAGGATATCTCCACATGTATACCATCAATATTATGGCTATGTTTAGGTAAACTTCATGAAGTCATATTTTAAGAAATCTGATTCAGGTGTTTGAAAAATACTAGTAAATCGAAGCTATATGATCCCAAAACAACCAGTTATAATTCAAATGTATTTACTATAATTGTTCCCAATGGTTTGAAAGGTTAAAAAAAAACATAAGTGTGGTGTCATTAATTTGGTGGTTGTTACTGATATTCAAATTACTGATAATCAAACTCATCTCAAAAATGAGGGGATTAGACAGGATGATCTTAAACGTTTCTAGCCTTGACTTTTTATGACTCTCATATGAAGGTTTAATTTTAAAGATATAGAATACAAAGTAGAATGTAAATGCAGCAGCAGAACTGGTTGGTATGTCAGCATCCTTTTATTCCCTAGATTTATAGAGGCCTACAGTTAAAATGTTATAAAAACTAGATTTTGACTGTTCAAGATATTGATTGATAACTTAAACAGAAGTTTGGAAACTCCATCACAAAATTATACACTGAAAATTCAGCCAAATAATTTGCTTACAACTAACTGCAGACCTTATGGCACAGCAGGTTATAGAAAAAAAGAGAGAGCAACAAAAACTCTGGCAATTAATTTTTTGCCAGCTACAGAAAAAACAACACAAGGCTCTCTTTCAAACAATTAGTATCACTGTTAATTTTGCATGTATGTAGCAATAACAAGGCATTTGGGATGGCTTCCACTGATTGTTCCCTTCTCTCTTTGGATTACAAAATCCATTCAGACAACTAAATTACAGCAAGTATTTATGCAAATTTTAATTATGAGGCAGAGATCATCATAATCCTGTATATTTATAAAAGTGCATGACCAATGGGGATTACCAAATGAGTTGTTACTTTCTTATTTTACTAGTGGTTGAAAATGTGCTAGCCTTGGAGAGTTTTCATACACCATTCAGTCCACCAGAATTAAAAATGGCCCCATCGACATTTACCAAAGCCATTTCTTTTCCATTGCATTGGTACTTCTCTCTTCCTTTCTCACAAACAAAGACCAGATATAAATTGCTCTGATAATAACATCTGGTCAAATCAATCAGCATGATAATAAAAATAGAGTATGTCAAGATTTTCTCTGTTATATAGTAAAACAGTTGTAGAGAGATGGTTGTATCATGCAGAAAATTTTAAAGCAAAAATAAAACTAAATTCTTAACATGTCCCCCATGAAAGCAATTTTTGAGATAACAGTCTCTATGTTATTGACCATTATCTTAATGATCATCCACTCTGTTTTATTTTACAAATGAGGAAATCAAGGCTCACAGCAGAGATGAGACTTAAGCAAAATCACTCTACTAGTTACTAGCAGAACATAGTACTCTTGCCACCATGATATATCCAATCTATGATCTTTAAACACATTCCCATACTAATATTGTGTTACTAAGTGTCTGTGTGTCTATATCATTTGCCTCAATGAATTATAGTCTGACTATAGAATTAAACACTGAATTTACTAATCTCAGCTATGAAATAAACCAACTGATGCCCTTGTAGGAATATGGAAGCCCAGCTACTGAAAGCTAAATTGGACATCTAATAAATGGTCCATCTATTCTATTTGAATGAGAGTCTGCCCTAGTGGAGGAATCCCAAGGCTCCAACCTTTGCTCTTGCTTACATTTATTGGGCCAGGGAGCATAGGATGAAATGTAGGTGGGTAGGAAGAGAAAGGAGAGATCCTGGTAAATATTTCTGGAGCCAATAAGCCTACAATAGGCCAAATAGAGTACTGGTGAACATCATGATCTTAGAAAACAATGTGCCAAGCAACTACAGCACACATTTACAAAATGGCTTATGATTCTCACAGCCTCTTCAGCACTAGAGGTGATATGATTGTATAACTTGTGGCACACAGTTGATGTCTACAAAGGCACTAACGTGGAGCATTCTCAATACCCCACCACCCTCACAGTTAGGAACTTCCCTGTGTTTAATTAGATCTGCTCTGCTGCAGAGCTCATGTCATAAAGGTCTCTGGACTATGGGATTACTCTACCTGCAAGTCTGCATACAGGGTGGGGCAAAGTAGGTTTACAGATATGAGTACGCAAAATACTGTTACTCTTGTATTATTATTTATTTTTATTATTTTTTATATTTTATTGATTTCACAGAGGAAGAGAGGAGAGAGAGAGATTAGAAACATCAATGATGAGAGAGAATCACTGATCGGTTGTTTCATGCATGCCCCCTACTGGGGATCCAGTCCGAAACCGGGGCATGTACCCTAATTGGGAATTGAATAATGACCTCCTGGTTCAAAGGTTGATGCTATGAACAGTCAGACAGGTATACTTATTTATTAATTATTGTATCATTTTCCATATGAACAACTGTAAACCTACTTTTGCCCAACCCTGTACTTACATACTTTAAAAGCCCTGATATTTTCAAATAATTGATTTTCCTTCAATAAAAATCTAACCTAGTTAGTCCCTAAATCACCATCCAGCCTAGCAACAGGCAGGCGTGCCTGAGCACTGTGAAAAAGATAATGTTGGTGGGTGGTGGGGCCTTCACAAAACACTCCACAGCGTCATCCTATTTCGACGAAAAGAAAAAAAGAGCTAATGACCTACTGCCCAACTGTCTGGGGTGCTGGCCCTAAACATTCATCCACTCTGAACTAGTTCTACATGCCTAAGACTACTACATACATGACTGGGTAGTTTCAGCTGTTTTAAGCTAAAAGAAATAGTCCTGAAAAGAATTTGTCTCAAGCTCATAACCTACTTATTATATTGAAATTGAAATAATAAGCAACTGCAAAATCTATTTAGTCTAGCTTACTTGGGTTCAGTTAAACTAAAAATGCATTGTCACTTACCTCGTTGCATCTAGAATCTGAAAAATCCTCCACCTGTTAAAGGAACAGTGAAACCAGGTACTAGCAAGAGCTTGGTAAGAAAGAAGTTAAAATAGTAAGTTTTCCAGTTTGCTTTGATAGCATGTTTTTTTCAGCTTTCAAACACACAAGGAACCAGTTCATGGATGGCTCCTTTACCTTGGTCCTCATTTAGCTCTTCTCAAATAGTGGGGGAATTATGAATCAGAGTGCTAAAATGGTGAGCCCTAAGAGTCAGACCGATGGAACTTTATGGACTGAGAATGACAGATCTACCACTCAATCATGCTAATTCCATTCCCTTTCACAAAAGCGATGGCCATCTAAGCAAAACACAGAAGTCAATAAACCAAAAACCAAACCAAATGCTATGGTATCACTAACATGGAAATGCATGATTGAAAGGACCCTGTAGGAATTGGTAGTAATTTTTCATATAATCGGGAATATATAAAACACAAATAACAAAGGAAAAGAATAAAAAGAATGATTAAACTTTGCTGATGTTCTCCACAAAATGATGAAATTCCAAGCACACAGTAAGTGATCCATAAAGCATTACTCTAATCCTTTCTACCCAAACACAAGACATCCATCAAAGTAAGCAATGTGTCTCTCCATAAAAAAAAATCTCAGCTGTTTTCATAATATGTCTTAATAGTCACAAAACACTAATTCTACTATGTATATTATTGATATTAGCAGGGATTGTGAAGTTGTGCATGGGTCAATTGCTAGTTTGAGGGTTCAAATGGGCTCAGTTAGCTTTTGTATTATATTTAGCAAGGGATAATATAATATGATAACACTTTTGTACTCAAAACGAGTGACATGGCCTATACATTTTCTTGAGAGAATAGTTTCTTTGCATTAAATTTGTCTGGAGGCTTTAGAAGTGAGGTAAGAGAGACTTTTAATAGCATTACTAGCAGCAGAGCCTTGCATCGTCATTTGAGAAGCAATAGAAGACTTTTATTATCAGTCCCCACTGTGGCTCAGCCTTATTTTTCCTGGTTCTGTGAGTTGGTAAGAAGGCCACAGAAGCAAGTATTATGAAAAATTAAAGTGTTGGTGACCGCTGACGCCAGATAATCCCCCCATTAGCTGACTTACCATCCAGGGCCTTATGTGCTCTTCTTCTATTCCAAACAGGAGAAAGAAGTAATCAAAAGTTTGTGGTGTTTTGGGTTTTTTTTTATCTACCCCATGACTTAGTTTCCCTACACAGTGAAGAGAGGCTAATACCCCTTCCACTACACTCAGCTTCAGGAACAACAACAAAATAACATAATTTGGAGTAAAAAAATGCAAAACAAAAATAAAAAAAGATGAAGCTCTGTGTTGATTCTTAGTACTATAAAATTCCAAAGTCACATACATAGCACTTTCTAAAAACTGTAATTTTAATTATGCTGCACTAACAGAAATCTTCAAATAATATAAATATGTGCAGAATTGATTTACACAGGGACCAGACAAAATTTAACGTTAATCAGGAGGAACTATTGTATCTTGAGATTATTTTTTAATTTATATGTATACTTCTCAGCTGTCTATTAAAGTTTGTTCAGTGACAGCACTGAGACTTTTAGAAGTTCATCGCCTTACCTGGGAGTCCAGGTTGTCCAGGCAGAGTATTCAGTGGTGATACAGGAAGATGTTACAGGTGCATCAATCGAAAGGGCAGGCAGGCATCGGAAGTGAATCAAAGACCATGGATGAAAAGTAAAAAAGGAGAGACATACTGATTAGAATAAATGAATTAACTTTATGAACTCATTTTATAAACACACACACCACAGACACACACACACACACTTTAGGAAGGATCTTAAATGGAATCTTTTAAAAAGACCCTTTAATAAAAAGAAATGACAGTTATGTAATGTGATAGGGGTGCTAAATAGCACTGCAATGGCAATCATATTTAAATGTATGAATGTATCAAATTAACACATTGTACACCTTAAATTTATAGTTATACATCATATGTATTCAACAAAAATCACCCCATAAAAATATTGATTATTTATTATGCAGCAGGCATTATTAGAGATACTGAGGGTGTAGCAGTAAATAGAACAGACACAAATCCCTGCCTTCACAGAATTTACAATCCTATGGAAGCTTTTTTAGGCCATCTGATTGGAAAAGAGTGCCACAGAAATATACTATATGTTATTAATGCTCAGAAAGATTTTTTCCCCATTTTATTTACAGTGGGGCCTTGACTTACGAGTGTCCCGACTAAAGAGTTTTTTGAGATACGAGCCGTCTCTCGGCCGATTTTTTGCTTTGAGTTGCAAGCTAAAATTCGGGTTGCGAGCCAGCTTCAGATACCCCACCACTAGTTGGAGAAGCCACAACATCAGCCCAGCATCACGTGTCTCACTCGTTCACTTTTTGATTTGACATACGAGTAATTTGAGTTACGAGCTCCGTCATGGAACGAATTAAACTCGTAAGTCAAGGCCCCACTGTATGTCTCTATTTATATATGGAGTACATATCCAATGGCGTAAGATTCAACATTTGTGCCCTAGCTGGTTTGGCTCAATGGATAGAGCGTCAGCCTGCAGACTGAAGGGTCCCAGGTTCGATTCCAGCCAAAGGCACATGCCTGGATTGCGGGCTTGATCCCCACGAGGGGGCGTGCAGAAGGCAGCCCATCAATGATTCTCTCTCATCATTGATGTTTCTATCTCTCTCTCCCTCTCCCTTCCTCTCTAAAATCAATTAAAAAAAGATTCAACATTTGTATTACAAATAATTCTTTTTCTAATTGAAATGGACATTATTTCTATTCATGATTTTTCCTTGTGGACACCCCCCACCCCCATGGCTATAAGTCAGATTTCTTTTTAACTGGACCATTTGTTGTCCATAGGACTCCACGTACGTGCACCTTGAAATTCTGTAAGAACGAGAAGTCCCTCAATGGCAGCTTTGTAATACTGAAGTCCCACATCCTGGCAGAATATTTCTCATAGTAGTGCTCTGTAACTGTTATCCCAGTGACACTCTGAGATTGCATTCATCACCCGTCAGCAAGCCATATATTGGGGAAGCAACAGCAATTGGCGGACAAAAGGAGCTGGCGCTCAAGCCCATTATACAGACACTGTCTGAAGAAGAAACAGTTAAGTGTAACCTTCCTGTGGGCCCGACTTTGAGAAGATGACAAATATTCCTCAATTGACAGCTCCTGCATAGTGTCAAATTAGCATGGAAAGGAAAAGGTGTAAATGAAGAGAACACATATACATCATTGAAAAAATGGGAATTGGGGGAGACTTGGGAGCCTAAACATGAGGAGTCATGCAAACCAGAAACCTCAAACAATGACACCTATCCCTGGCATTTATGTTCTCCGTGCAGGTTAGAGCTTCAGAAAGACAAATGAAGCTACCTATTCACTCTTATATTAAAGGTCCAAATCAAGATCTAGGGAAAACAGGATGATGTAAAAATCTGAGAGTCCCTGCCTAAAAAATCAGAATCCATGGTTTCTATTCATGGTTTTACCAATGACTCATTTGATCTCGGGCAAATTTCCTTCTCCATTCTCTCAGGGAGCCATATGAAATGAGGGATTTCTAAAAATCCTCCAGTTCCAATATTTTGTAATTCTCTAATAGCTTTATCTTTTATTTTGGTGCCAAGTTAGTGAAAAGTACAGCCATCTCTAGTCATTTTCTCAGTAAAACATGCCATTAGAAGTTCAGAGAGCTCAGAGCCTAACATTCTGAGCTTATGAGTAAATAAGAACATGGCCAAAACAATAATCACCAAGTTGAAATGTAGCCAATCATCATTCTGTCCAGGGCAACAGCTTTGTTTATTTGAAATATAGAGTGGCTGGTTCTTTAGTATGGAAAAGGTACACAAGGAAACTTAACTGAGAATACTGTAACAAGAAAAATCTAATCGATCAACAATTGTTGCCCCGCCCCCATTTTTCTTTCTGCTCATGCAGCTTCTTCATCTGCCAGGAGCCTGCCATGTTGGTGATTGCTGTCAATCAGCAGAGACCTCCATAGCTACACACTCCCAGATAAAGGCTACATACCCTCTCAGATTTTGCAAAGGGTGGCTAAAAACACAACAAAACAAAAAAACACCCACAAACACTGTTTTGATCTGATTGCAAATCTTTGGTAGATAATAATACATCTGTGGGAGTCAATTACCTATAGTGTTTCAGAGTTGCCAAGCAATTGGCTCATTCATCTTCTCAGGTTTCTGACACTAAGTTGGTTTGATCACCCTCTACCCAACTCCCACACTCTGAGTTACCCTTGATTGCCCACCCTCTCCCCACTTAGGATGCTTTCCACCCTCGTCATTGTCTGACTTACTATACTGCTGCTTAATTACCTGCACCACCTTTTGAATCTCAGGTCATATCCTCTTTTGGTCTCTGAAGGCAAATACGGGATATCCTATTGAAAAAACTTACTCTGCGTGTTAAATCTGCTCCCCTAAATGCTAAGGGGTTTCATGCCTACAAAGTCCCGGGCAAAAGATTGTTGTTCAAATTGGAGGGGGGTGGGGTGGAAAGGCCAGACTAAAGACTAGATGATTCTTAAGCCCCAGGAAAAATTGCTACTTGCAAAGTGTTAAAATGCTTGGCCTCTGCTTTTTGCTCACATGCAAGCCTGAGAGGTGGTATGGGTCCATGGAATAAGCCCGGAGGTCACACAGATTGGCTTCTAGTTCAGGCTCTTTAACTTACTGTGTGGCACTGCTCAGGTCCCATAACCTCTCAACCTTGATTTCCTCAGCTACAAATTGGGAACAAGTATAGGACCTATGCCAGTAATGATATTCAACATATTTAACAACCAATATGGCATGGGCACCGACCAGTGAGAACAGAAGCCTGCTCAATCAGAAGGGAAACCAAATGTAAACAACCTATCTAGACATGCCAATGTGTGCTTCACAAGGTGGTTGTGAGGGTTCGATGAGATCATGCACAGAAAACCTGTAGCCGACTACCAGGTCCAAGGTCAGGCTCAATAACTTTTATGCATAATTATTTTGTTTAATCCTCACTTGAGGGCATGTTTTCATTGGAGAGAGAGAGAGAGAGAGAGAGAGATGGGTTGCCTCCCGTACAAGCCTTGACTGGGGATCGAACCTTCAAATTAGGTATGTGCCCTGACTGGAATTGAACCTGAAAACTTGGAGCACAGGACGATGCTCCAACCAACTGAGCTATCTGGCCAGGACATAACCATAATTATTTTTATCTAGGGAAGAAGATGAGTAAAAGAATTGTCCATAAGTATAGTGAATCTATTGCAGGCCTAGGTCAGGGCTCACAAACCCCTGTTGCTGAGACATTGTCCTACTCTGGGAACAGAACCAGCTTTGTAAAGCCAGTAGTCAGAGATACTTACATAGAAAAGATCACGCTGAAAGCATCCACATTTATTGATATGGGGAGGGGTGTCTCTCAACATCTATGTTCTACTACTTGGTCTGCTTTCTTCCTTGTATTATGCTAAGCCTGCCAGAAATGATGCATACTCTGAGACAGGGAGCTTCTCATGGTCTGCCTGAGAAACTGAAATCCACAACATCCTTTCCAGCTTTTATTCTATGAGTATTCATTTTAATCCCCATTGATACAACTGTGAGGTCTCCTAAGTTCGTCTTGACTGCTCCTCTCAAAGTTCCCCCTTTCCTTAAGATACTAAATCTGGCTTCCAGACCCATTCTTCTGGCCTACTTTCCCTGCCAGGTGACAAGAATTTTCCATTCTATCTTGTCTTTGGGCAAGAGCTGAGACTACAGAGTCTTGACCCTCTAATGGTTAAATATCCAGTCCTATGGCATTTAGAGGCGACATATTTGACTATGGATTTGCTTCCACATCTCTCCATCTACACCACCTAAATACAATATTATATACAATATACAATATATAACACAGAGCTATTTTAGCTATATCAAAACCATTTGGCTAATAGCTACTGGTTTCTTGTTCCCTAGAATTACTGTGTTTGGGGAAAGACAAATGCAACACAAGGTAAGAGAAAGGGGCCTGGACTAGAGGTCAAAAGACTGAGGTCCTCCTGCCAACTCTGCTGTGTGATGTTGGGCAGGCCTATTCTCCAATGGGGAAGATGGCACTCAATTTCCTTAGCCACATGGTCAGGTTGTTTGACCTTTGCTTTCCCAAAGGTGCCTGTTTATTTAATGTTCTAAGACTTTGTACGAATTTGACTCAGTCAGGAACATTTCCTATGAAATGTAGCCTGGATCCTTACAAAGTGAGGCCTAGAGAAATGCGTTTGCATTGCTGCTCTAAGAGATTTTGGGGCCAAAGGCAGAATAGACAAGTTTGTCTTCAGTGGCCCACTCTTCCAATTAGAGATTTAGTCCCCACACTGGCTCCTCAGGGAACTGCACATGGGCACACCTGAGTCATTCTGGCCAGTGCACAGAATGAAAAACCGGAGTCACAACTGATACTGAAAATTCTTTCTGCAGTCATCAACCACAGACTCTGAGTGGCTGGGAGATGTGTTCTTTTAGAGACAATTAATTAGCGCTGCGCAACCCTTTCCTGACCCTGAGACCCTAGGGGGGCAAAGATGTGCCACAGATCACTGAATGCCATCAGTGGCAGGACAACACACTACCTACCCTGTATCCACCACAGTCTGTTGAGGGGCAGCAGGCAGACAGGCATCTGAGCCTCCAGACACAACCATTCAAAACAACTCAGTGAACAATGGCTGCAAAAGACTTGGAAAACAACCATAAAAGACCCCAAGGATTTTAGATTCTTCCTTTCTAGTAGCTGTTAAATTGTAAACACATTTTCCTAAACTTCTCTCTCACGTTTGATTTTCTGCCTTAATGCACTTTTACTACATCCCATGGTAACAATCTGTGATTCTTACATTCTTTTTACTCCGAGAAATGATGCCTAATACCTGGGCCCTGTGTTGCCAAAACACCAACCACATTTTGAACATGAAGTGGATCTGCTGAGGAAAATGGCTAAACAGCCCTTTTCAAATAGTGTTTTCTTATCTGTTGGTGAGCCAGTCAATTCTCAGTTGCAGATATCTTCTCTAAGCTGGGTCTGTTATCTGCAATCATTACTGAACCCCCTCAGCTCACCCCTACCCGCGCCCACCAATTTTAGTAAAATTCTTCCATTTTGGCATCATAAGAGTGCCCTCTAGTGCTGATCTAATTAAGAATCTGGAGACACCAATCTACATTCCCACCAACAAGTGCACAAGGGTTCCCTTTTCCTTCACATCCTTGCCAACACTTGTTGTTTGTGGATTTATTGATGGTAGCCATTCTGACAGATGTGAGGTGCTGTCTCATTGTGGTTTTAATTTGCATGTCTCTGATGATTAGTGACATTGAGTATCTTTTCGTGATGGAAGGAGACTTGACTTGAAGTGGTGAACACACAATACGGTGCAGAGGTGATGTGTTCTGGAATTGTGCAACTGAAGCCTGTGTAATTTTGTTAACCAGTGTCACCCCAATCAATTCAATAAAAAGAGGAAAAAAGAATCTGAAGACAGGGTTCCTGTTTTCATGGGAAATGGATTTAGCTATAACTTGTCCTTGGCTATGTCAAGATACATTCTTTCTGAAAGCAGTGAAAGGAGTGTTTTGCGATTGAACAAACAAAGCAAAAAAAAAAAGTCCATAAAAGAAAACCTGGCTTGTTCTTCTTCCTGAGAACCATTTCCACTCATGATGCAGGGGCGCTGCTTGAATTGTAAAATAAGACATACAGATACAGGCCGGCTCCATCAGTTGAAAGTTGACAGTGATTTTGAATTTTGAATGTGTTTTAGAGTTCCCCAGGTGCAAACATCTGTATTTGTATATTAGGTTTCAGCAATGTGTTTCCTCAATTTGATCATATAAATACTTTTGCTCTGAAGGAACAATAGACCATTAAGAATTCCTTAGAAATATGGGTATAATAGGGCTTGTTTTCTGTTTAAAAGGGCCTGAAAAAGTTTCACTTACAAGTGTGTGTATGTGTATGTGGTTTATTTTATCCCACTTTGTTTCCATATTTCAGACTTTGGGGTATGAAAGTTCTACAGCAAATGCTATTTCAGCACTGGTTCAAATCAGCAGAGGATTTTCTCTGTAAATTTTACATTGAGTTTCACAATGGACTGCTACTTTACTGAATCCCAAATATTTTATGCTGATACCAAGGATGGTAAACTAACAATTTAAGATATAATGGCTTCATTCACTTCTTCACATGTTTAAAACACAAAACATGAAAAAGTCTCTAATATGTAATGATTTGGCAAGTGCTAAAATAAGTATAGAGATTGTTGTCAGAAAATACTCAGCCAAGTCACTAAGAGGATCAGACGTAGAGATATGTGGAATGGCCCATTCTGGATACATATCACTTGCTTCTGGCAAGAAGTTTCCATCTCTGCTGAAGTCAAAGTATTGCAGAAGCCACTGGATTGGGTCTGAGACTTCTCTCAAGTCAGCCCCAAATGAGTGAATTGACAGGTCTGTGAAGAGGCAATGTGCTAGAATGGAGGAGGCACAGGCTTTGGAGTAGACAGAACTGTTCGAGTCCCAGCTACTCTACTTTCCTTTGGTCACTTAATTTTTGAATCTGTGAGTCTCATTTTTGTCCATAAAACTGTGACCTCCCTGTGATATGCAATAATATCTAATAGAGGACACAAACTGGGTGTTTCATAAAACCTGCTGAATTCAATGTACTCAACAATTTCAATTAAAAAAATGAAAACTCCTTTTCATTGTCTGGATGTTCCCAAAGATCTAAGTGCCTGAGCAAGTAAATGAAGCATCTATATAATGACTTCATTGTTAAAAATCTGTCTCAAAGACTTAACGCCACTGCTGTTCTTGCCCACATATACCTTGTGAATCTCTGACAATGTGACAGATCAGAAGGCCCAGCACTGTGCTTAAGACCCCTGGATAAATAGTTATTTTTGTTTGGCAGATATAATATTCATAATTGAATTTACTTTGTTGCTATTGATGGATGTGCTGTTTAAAAATCCATGACCAGCTCAACATTTTTGTCAACTTTGGACATCATTCAATGTGAAGATGTGGCACCATTGTTAGGGCAAAGCCTTCGTTTTCTCAAGGAAAAAGGTCTTACTTTTGCAGGATTCTCAGGTTCATGTCTTACCTGAGGGTCCAAAACCAGGTACCAAAATACAGAACAAGTTTACCAAATCATCTGGAAGAGTGCACAGAATATCTTTTCTAGAATTATGGGAATTATACTCAAATGACAAACAATAACAATCATACTATTAGCTAACATATAGCTTACTATATGCCAGGGGCCATGCACTTTATATAAATTATCTCATTTCATCCTGAACAAAAGTCTCTACTCATTGCACAGATGAGAGAACTGAGGCTCAGAGAAACTTGCAAACTCATAATTCAAATCCATCGTTGTAGGATGCCGGCACTCAAAACCATTATCCAATAAGCTGTATTGTACCTGTGAGGTAGGCATCATTCTGCTCATTTTACAGCTATGTCAGATAAGGGTCGGAGAACAACTTGCTCAAGGTCATACAACTAGTAAGTGAAGGTGCTAAGATGGGAATATTCAATATTCCATGACTCTGAATATTATGCCTTCCCCATCGTGCCATGCCTCCACGAGGCCCCAATGTAGAAGAGGTCACTGTATATAATTGCTCTGTGCATATCACACCTGCACTGACAGCTGGGGCTGAACTCTAGTTAGTTACTGTACATGCCTGCAAACTGCTCTGTAGTAATTCCTTGTGCACCTCTCTTCAAGGTTCTCATGGGACCATTTTTCATTGTGAATTCCAGGATAAACTTACAGGTTGCGAGTGCCAAGCACTTGAACACACAAGGAAGAGAGGTAGTAGCTCATTTGAAGATGAAAAGCTGCTGTAAATCTTCACTTCAGCTATGCTGCTTCCCTAGGACATAAATCAGGTGGCAGTGGGTGGGCTAGGAGCCTATAGGGAAAAGGAAGTTGGCAGGCAGATCGGGTCGGTCTCTCTCTCTCTCTCTCTCTCTCTCTCTCCTCTCTCCTCTCTCCTCTCTTCCAGTGGAAGGTGCTTCTTGCAGTTTTACATATATTTATCTCTAGGAAAATGGGATTGAATTACATAGGGGCTGAAGCCAGAAAGTCCAATGCAAGATGACCAAGAAAAAAAATTGGAAAAAGCTAGAATACACATGCGTCATTCCAAGAAGACCCGTGTAATTACAGTGGTAAGAGGAAAATTGTTGCCTTGGGAAAGGGATGTGATTGCAAAATGATGGAGTCCATCTCAAGCATGGTGAGCCAGGCTGTTCACAATTTGACCTTGACATAGCTGTAAAAAACCAATCTCTGTTTCTCTCTCACATCAATGTCTCTCTCTCCCTTCCTCTCTCTAAATTAATTTTTTTAAATGGATCAAAATTGGAAGTTACCCTTAGAGACCATCACATACAATCTCTGCATTTTTTTCAGGCCCTGAGAGAAAAAGGGACTTTTCCAAGGTCACAAATTCAGTTCATAATAGGGTTATAGCCGCCTCCTAAACCTCATGACTTCCAGTTTAGGAGCTTTAAAAGCACCAGGGTCTTCTATAAGAAAATTAATGCTACAAGGATGGGAGTGAAAAGACTAATTGGGAGCCAGCAGCAGGGATCCAGGCATGAAGACTAGGCTTTGTCATTTAATTAGAACAATAAGCTTGTAAGTTGCTCTTCCTAACTCCTTGTACAGGTAAGGAAACAGCCTCAAAGAGAAGAAGCATCTTTCTCAAGGTCCTGCAGCCATTTCGTAGAGAATGATATTTGTAGGTTGATCTGATGTCAGAGTCTATGTTTTTTACCCTAGCTAAGTTCTAGCCCCTGAATTTCTCTGTGGCCATCTCCCAAATAGAAAGTAACCCCCTCCAAATTACAAGAGAGTTGTAATGTGTTCCATTTTCTTGCAATTGTAGTGAAAACTGGGTGAGCCTTTATCTGCAAACCCACATCTAACAAAGCCTTGGCCAGTGCCTGGTTCTCAGCTTCCCAGGAACACCCTTGGCCTAGGGAACCCAGGAAGTCAATGATCATGGCATCCAAGCCATCAGCTAAGTGGGATGATGCTGTGGGCACTTCCTGGGGACTAAAAGCAAGGGGTTACAGCTCAAGTCTTCATCCAGCACTAGGCAATGCTGATCTCCACATACAAATCCCCTCAAGGAGTCCCACCTCCGCCCCACTTTGGTAGCCCCATAGCAGCAGATTGGTGCCTCTTCCTCAGGCATTGAAGTAGTGGAGCAGTCCCTAGGAGGAGAAGGGATAATTTATAACTGCTTATTTGAAGTTGGTTGGATTTGCTGAATTGCCAACTGCCCAACTGGAACATCATTAGGCTGCTTGCTCATTATTCCTAATCAAGATGGGTGTGGGGAGGTGGGCAATGTATATCCTACAGGCAGTGGAGAAATCACCAAGAGGCTGGGATTGTGTAAACTGAATCATGGTTTCCCACGAACATACATTCTGATCAAACTGCAGCTGCCCAACAGATGGCAGTTGCCCTTCACACTCTGGCTTTAAGCTACTCTGCCCCCAGCTCTTCATAAGGTAGGTAATGATCTGGAAACCCACATGAGTTGCTGCTGTAAGGAAAGCCCAATGTAAATGAATCTTTCTCTCTAGAGAAACCCTTTGAATGTATCAGGGCAGTTATTTTAGATTTGGAGTGGAGATGTCTCCCAAAACAAGGCCACACAAGTCTATGATTCAAATTTTATTCTTTATTCCTCTGATACATATTTAAAATTTAACAGCTTACCATGTCATGCAATTCACTTATTTAAAATATACAAATCAGTCATTTTTAGTATATTCATAGATATGGGCATCATTACGGTAAACTTTAGAACATTTTCATTTCCTCAAAAAGAAACCCACTATCTTTTAACTGTCACCACCATATCCCCCTATCCCTCCCAGGTCCTGACCACCACTGATCTACTTTATCTTTCTATGGGTTTCCTTATTTGGGGCATTTCAATAAATGGAATCATATAATATGTTGTCTTTTATATCTTGTTTCTTGGATTTAACCTAATGTTTTCAAAGTCCATCCATGTTATACCATGCGTCAGTACTGCATTCCTTTTCATGGCCAAATAATGTTCCATTGTATGGCTATGCAAAATTATCTTATTGATTTTTTTAATAAAGAGAGGAAGGGAGAGGGAGAGAGAAATAGAAACATTGATGAGAAAATCATTGATTGGCTGCCTCCTGCAAGCCTCCTACTGGGGATCAAGCCCACAATATAGGCATGTGCCCTGACCGGGAGTCAAACTGGTGACCTCCTGGTGCATGGGGTGATGTTCAACAGACTGAACCACACTGGCCTGGCTGGATATACAAAATTTTTTTAAAATAAAATGCATCTAAACAATTTCATCCCCACCCACTCAGTCCATAAATCTGTGCTAAGCACCTGTTATGGTAGATCAATTACTAGCACCATGAGGGGATATGGATATGAATAAAATGATGCAACAAACACATCTAATAATTTACTCAACAAGCATCTATTGAATGTCTCCTATGTGCCAGGAATGTGCGGAGGCACTTGAAATACAAGGATGAACAAGACATGGCCTTGTCTTCCATGAGCAAACAGTGAGAACAGCAGTGTGGAAGATGATGTATCATAAATAGTAGCTCCACAGCACATAACTACTGAAAGTACCTGCAACTATGGCAAGACCATTTTCCACTCCAGGAGTTCACTGCCCAGGATTGGGTTCCAGATCCCACAAACATTCATGACAGAATTAGCCCAACAGAGGGCAGCAGCCAGGGTTTTGGGGGGATTTTGTTTGCTTTTTTAAAAAAATTAAGGTGAAATTCATAAAATTAACCATTTTAAATCATACAGTTCAGTAGAATTTAGTACACTCACATATGTGCAACAACCACCTCTATCTAGTTCCAAAACATTTTCACCACACACACACACACACACACATAGAAACACACTATACCCATTACGAAGTCACTCCTTCTTCTCTCCTCCTCTCAACTCCTGGCAACCACCAATTTGCTTTTGTCTCTATGGATTTGCCTATTCTGGATAATTCATATGATTGGAGTCATATAATGCATGGGCTTTTCAGTCTACCTTCTTTCACGTAACAAAGTTTTTGAGGTTCATCCATGTTGTAGCATGTATCATCACTTCAATCTTTTTTTACGGCTGAACAATCTGCAATCATATGCATACATCACATTTTGCTTATCCATTGATCCATTGTTAGGCATTTGGGTTGACTTCACTTTTTCATTATCTCGATTCATGTTGCAATGTGCAAGTTTTTGTGTGGAAATACGTTTTCATTTCTCTCAGCTATGTACCTAGGAGTAGAATTGCTGGATCATGTGTTAATTCTATGTTTGACTTTTTGAGGAATTGGCAAACCATTTTCCATAGCATATGCACCATTTTACATTCCCAACAGCAAATAACGAGGGTTTCAATTTTGCCCAGAGATTTCGCTTTATTTTTTACTTCCAGAAAAGAGTTCCATTAAAATGGAGACACTCAATTACCCAAAATGACAGACACTAATGCTGGGCATTAGGTAAGATCCACCACCACCACGACCTACAGCAACAGCAACAACATTACTCTGGGAGTGCTTCTGCTCATGCTCACAACCTGAAGGAGAAAGTGGGCTGGTCAGCAGGATTGGTCACAATGTCCTGTGACCCACGCCAATGGGATTCACAGCAGCTTGCCCACCAGGAGAAGTGGGAGGAAAGCACTCTCAGCTATATGCCAAGCCTAGCAAAACCCAGGAGATGATTTTTGGAAAAAAAAAAGACATAAAATCAATAATGACATTGGCAGTAAGGGAAAATAACAGCACAGCTTTCTCTATTAGACAAGAAGTTGAAAGAAGCGTCAATGGGCTGAGGGTACTTGGATTCCATAATATTTGACACTGGCTCCTGTCCCTGAGAATAAAGATCTGACATAAATCTTAGAAACAAGTAATAATGATTAATGTTTAGCTCTAAAGATGACAACATATAAGTATATCACTGAAACCTGCTCTTATGGCTGGTCTCTCTCCCCCAGTGATCCGTTCAACAAACATTGAATCCACTCTTCCTCCAGCCTTTATCACACCTTGGGCAGGTGAGCTCCATTCAGAAGTGGCATTTAGTCTTTCAAGTCATGTGATGCCATTTTCCTGAACTGCAACTATCTGGGAAACGTTGAGGCATGATCTGACAGCCCTCTCCTCAAAGCCTGTGAGCTCACATTATTAGGAAAGAAGACCAGGAAAAGGATCTCAATGATACCAATCACCTCTCAAATCCTTAGCTCTTCATTAACCTAAGATTTTGGTTGGTGGATTTCAAACACTTTTAGAAGCTGGCCCTCTTTTAAAAAAAAAATTCAATAACTCCATTATATAAAAAACATAAAAACTGAATTGCTCTGCCCTGGCCAGGTGGTTCAGTTGGTTGGAGCATCATCCCATACACCAAAAGGCTGTGGGTTTGATTCCTGGTTGGGGTGTGTACAGGAAATAACCGATCGATGTTTCTCTCTCACATTGATGTTTCTTTTCTCTCTCTCTCTCTCTCTCTCTCTCTCTCTCTCTCTCTCTCCTTCCTTCCCTCTCTAAAAATCAATAAAAGCATATCCTTGGGTGAGGGTTAAAAATAAACAAAACTGAAATGCTCTATTTGAAATTGGGATGGGGTATGAAATGCTCTATTTGAAATTGGGATGGGGTAAAAGAGAGGGGGTTAGAGCAGAGCTGCCATCCATTGCTCCACAGATTAGGTACGGTACCACTCCAGGGAGCATCCTTCACGTAGAACAGCCATTCTCAAAGTGTGGCATGATGACAGTGGTGGTACCCAAGACCCATTTAAAGGCTCCTCGAGGTCCTCCTTTTCCAAATACATGTTTATGTGAAGCTGCATTTTCTTCATATACTTCAATCAAATAATATAATAGAACAGATCAAATGCAGAAGCTGATATGAGAATCCATCTATGTTCTATGAAGCCACATATCAAAGAGATGTACAAAATAGAAAGCATTGCCACTATTTATTTTTGCTTTGGAAATCAGTTACTTTTCATAAAAATCTGTTATATTGTTATTTTAAATGAGTTCAAATGTGGTTTTGAAATTTTCTCGGTTTAAAATTCAAATACAGAAGAAAGGCAGAAGTGCATCAAGATAAGGAGAGAGAATCCAAATAAATAAAATCAGAAATGGAAGAGAAGTAACAACTGACATCACAGAAATAAAAAAGATTGTAAGAAAATATTATGAACAGCTATATACCAATAAATTGAACAACGTGGAAGAAATGAATAAATTCCTAGAAACATACAATCTTCCACATTGAATCAGGAAGAATCAGAAAATCTGAATAGATGCATTACAACAAATAAAATTGAAGCAGTAATAATAATTAAAAAAAACTCCTAGTGCCCTACCCCAGTTTGGCTCAGTGGTAGAGCATCGGCCTGCAGACTGAAGGGTCCCATGCCCGGTTGTGGGATCGATCCCCCATAGGAGGCATGCAGGAGGTCAAGGGCACATGCCTAGTTGTGGGCACATGCCAGGTTGTGGGCACATGCCAGGTTGTGGGCTCGATCCCCAGTAGGGGGTGTGCAGGAGGCAACCAATCAGTGATTCTCTCTCATTGCTGTTTCTATCTATCTCTCTCCCTCTCCCTTCCTCTCTGAAATCAATAAAAATATACTTTAAACAAACTACAAAACTCCTAGCAAACAAAAGTCTTGGACTGAATGGCTTCACATGGGAATTTACCAAATACTCAGAAGAACTAACACCTATTCTTCTCAAGCTATTACAAAAATTTCCAGAGGAGGGAAAACGCCAAAGCTCTTTGTATGAGGCCAGCATTATCCTAATTCCAAAATCAGATAAAGACACTACAAAGAAAGAAAATTATAGGCCAATATCCTTGATGAATATAGATACCAAAATCCTCAACAATATACTAGCAAACTGGATCCAGCAATACATTGGTAAAAGATCACACACCATGATCAAGTGCAATTTATTCTGGGGATGCAAGGTTGGTATAATATTCACAAATCAATAAGTGTGATACACCACATAAACAAAATAAAGGGTAAAAATCACACGATCATATCAATAGATGCAGAAAAGTCATTTCATGAAATCCAGATCGCATTTATGATAAAAATTCTCAGCAAAGAGGGAATAGAGGAAATAAAGCTCAACATAAGAAAGACCATATATGAAAAACTCACAGCCAACATCATACTCAACAGGCAAAAACTAAAAGCATTTTCCTTAAGATTGGGAACAACACATCAAAATAGTAGGGAAGTTCTAACCACAGCAATCAGAAAATAATTTTTAAAGGCATCCTATTTATAAAGGAGAAGTAAAACTGTCATTATTTGTAGATGACATGCTACTGTATATAGAGGACCCTAAAGAATCCAGCAAAAATTACTAGAGCGGATAAATGAATTCAATAAAGTAGCAGGATGCAAAATAAATATCCAGAAGTCAGCTGCATGTTTATACACCAATAATGAACTATCAAAAGGGAAACTAAGAAAACAATCATATTTACAATTGCATAAAAATAAAATAACTGATCAGTCTGGCCTCTTCATTTTAGAAACCAAGAAGCTCCTCAAGCTGACAGTCAAGAACAGTTGGGGTCACGTTCATGTCTCCCTGCCCATGGTTCAACATTCAGGTTTTCTTCCTTTTTTCTGGGCTGCCACTAAAATAAAAATAACCGCTATCATTTGTTGAACTCTTTCTGTGCTCAGCACTGTGCTCGACACTTTATGAAATTCAGGTTAAGCCACCAGCAGTGCCTCCTTGTTTTCACTTTGCAAGCGCATTTGGTTTGTAACACCCTGTTTACTAAAGCAACAGAAAAAGAAAAGCAAGTAACGGTCTGCCCTCCCTCCTCCACCATATTCTCCTCTGAATCAAGCCAGCCCCGGCCTTCTCATTACAAATAATTCAAGCTGACACCTGCTTCCTCAGCACATCTTGATAAGCAGCATGCAACTCACCAGAGAGGGGATTTCTGAAAACAAAGAAATCAATTAATTTAATCAGGTTGTTGTATAGTTCAAGGGAAAGGCCCACATGGGCAACAACTGGGAAGCTCAGAGCACCACCTTGGCGGACTGTCATGTAGTGATTCCACAGAATGTGCCTTTGTGTGCCTCCTACCTTCTTGCCCAACAAACACCCCAAATCCTTTAAAAAGACTCTGCTGGGAGGGGGTGAGCTGAATATACGGGGGGGGCACAAAAGTAGGTTTACAGTTGCAATACAAATTAATAATCCTATATAATAAAAGGGTAAAATGCAAATTGACCAAATGGCGGAAGGACCAGTCACTGTGACGTGCACTAACCACCAGGGGGCAGACGCTCAACGCAGGAGCTGCCCCCTGGTGGTCAGTGCACTCCCACAGGGAGCACGGCTCAGCCAGAAGCCAGCTCATTGCTGGCCAGCGCAGTGGCGGTGGCCAGATCCTCTCCCATGTCCACTGCAGCACTAAAGATGTCAGTCCCGCTCCCCGCAGGGCATCCTCTGAGGGCTCCCGGACTGTGAGAGGGTGCAGGCTAGGCTGAGGGACACAGACACACACACAGACACACACACACACACACACACACACACACACACCAGTGCACAATTTTGTGCATCAGGCCTCTAGTATAATAATAAATAATAATACAAGACTAAACTGTGTTTTGTGTACTCACAAATGTAAACCTACTTTGTCCATCCCCTGTACAATTAATTCCTTTACCATTGGAGTGGCAGCAGCAGGGCACACAGTGTCAGAACAAAGCCCCCCTCCCCCCGAGATTCTCACTCATCTCCCCAAATGGCACAGCTGCAAGGGCCCACAGAGACAGGCTAACCAGGGTGCTAAACTAGTAGTGCACATCAGAATCACCTGGGAAGCTGTTTAAAACACACAGGACTGCAGCAGCATGCTCCAGGGAAAATTTTGCTTTAGTAAGTCAGGGATGGATCCCGCTTCTGGACACTCCTGGTGGGAAACTAATCAGAAGCCAATTCCCTCACTTAGCAGATGGGAAAACTGAGAGATGGAGAGAGAAAGAGCTTTATCTAGAACACACAGAGTTTAAGAAACAGCTTGGATGAGAACCCACATAACCTGACCTCCTAATCTAGTGTTTTTTCCACAATTCCAGGTTGTGCTCAGTTGAAGGGGAAAACGTGTGTGTGTGTGTGTGTGTGTGTGTGTGTGTGTGTGTGTGTTGGGGAGTGTTAAAGGCCATTTAGAAATAACCAAAAACCCCTTCTATCTGATTCATTTCACATTTTCCCCCTTTCTTCCAACTTGATTTTTGGATCCAAGGCTCTCACCTTATAGGTGAGTAACCTGAGGGCCAGAGTCAAGAAGGATAAAAATCTGCCCTTGGTCAGATTTAGAACCTGTATCCCTGTGCCTTTTTGCCTGTGTTCCCCCCACTACATTTTGACCCCTAACCCCTATCCTGAGAGAAATATGTTATTATAGATTGTTTTTCATTATTCTTCCTACCAGGAGGCAAACTTCGTTAGAAGGCAACACACTCCCTGGCTCTACAAGCATCAGCCTGCCCTGGGACCTACTCCAACTGCTTATTTCCAATCGAAGCTTATATTTCAGGGCCGCCTTGGAAATATTGGTAGAACCAGCACTGCTAATGTAGACAAATGGTGACAAAAATAAAAGGTAGTGTTGCAATGAAATAAATTATTTGCATAGGCTGGACTTCTCTTTTAATTTTACTATTTTAAGGTTACAAATTATTTTCTGGCCTTTATGTATAATTAAGTATAGATGTTTTTGAAGCTTAATGTCGGTTTAAATTTCAGCCCTTGGAAAGTAATTTGTTTGCATGTTCAATGAACAAACCATTTCTTATCAGTTTCAAAGACCCAGGCTCATGCATCATGAATCAAGGTTGCCTTTATCAAAGCTAAAAATGTCAGGCAAAGTAGATTTGCTACTGTAGGTTAGCCAGCCCTTAAAAGAGAAAAATCAAGCTTTTGGTCCTCTGTCTTGAGTACCAAATGTCTTAATTTCTTTTGGTATGGGTATGATAGTATGAGTGATATATTTGTGCCCTCCCCACACACAAAGTCGGATAAAGTTCTCATTATGCCATTATGGATTAAAGCATTTGGAGGACTGAACAATTCCTTCTACCCTCTGGTCCTCAGTTTCCTCATATGTATAAGGATATCTCTGAAGTTCTTTAAGATCTAATAGTAGAAGGTAATCAGACACAGAAAGGTTATCCCTAGAAGTGATTTTAAATGGCCCTGTCTTAGAAAGCAGTTTATAAGGTTTGAAGTTACTGGTATTTAAGTTAAGCAATCAGCAGAGAAATTTGACCCATGGGTTCAATTCTTTCTTCCCTCTGTCCTCTCCTCATTCAGAACAATGTCAACTGTCCCAGCTCCTTTCTCAATGACTCCAAGATTATTCCCACTCCTTTAGACAACTCTCTAGTTCCAGAAATCTATTCTTCCCATGCATTCTCCCATCTCTTAGGGTTCCTCTAATAAGTGTGCACATATACCAGGGCTCGTAAAGGGAATATTGCTCATTGCCAATACATGATCAATATATTTTGTTAAATAAAAGTAAGAACAGGTTGTTAAATAGGATATCTAGTATGATCCTATTGCCCCCAAGTAAACCAAGCATCCTATTCTTTATGATATGGCATAAATCTAGACTAGGGTGTGTTTCACTTCCCTCTGGAAGTTAAAAAAAGAGAATTTTGAAAGTTACTCTATAAGTCAGTGATGGCGAACCTTTTGAGCTCGGCGTGTCAGCATTTTGAAAAACCCTAACTTAACTCTGGTGCGGTGTCACATATAGAAATTTTTTGATATTTGCAACCATAGTAAAACTAAGATTTGTATTTTTGATATTTATTTTATATATTTAAATGCCATTTAACAAAGAAAAATCAACCAAAAAAAATGAGTTCGCATGTCACCTCTGACACGCGTGTCATAGGTTCGCCATCACTGCTATAAGTACTTACTAATGGGTTCTTTCTTTGCTCTAATTGAAGGTATTAACATTTACAGAAACCCTGTTTTCCAAAATGTGTTGAAACGCTGGTTTCATTCAAATTCCTTAAATGGTTGTGATAATAGGAATCAGGGCAGGAAAAGTCTTCTGAGTCTAAAATAGTCCACAGTAGAAAGACTGGATAAAATTTAACAGTGTGTGGAAACTTCTAGAAGAGCTGCAGTGGATCTGGATGTGAGGTGATTGACTCAAGCCAATTCTAATTACTTTATGACTTTTTTCATTTAATTCTAACAACAATACCTTAAGATAAAGCATTATTATTTCCATTTTTAGGTGAGGCACAGAGAGATTAAGCTATGCATACAAGGTCAAAGCTAGCAAATGATATGGCCGAGTGGAGATTTGAACCCAGTCATTTGTTTCTAGAGCCTATGAACTTTACCTATGCTTTAAAAGTAGCATGATGTTAAAAAAAAAAAGCCTAGGGATATTTAAACTTGGTTCTAGTCTCAGCCTTATCATGCTAGATAACTTCTAAGGTTAAATTTTTTATCATCAATGGAATCCATATTATTGCCAACTGATTAGATATGCAGATGGCAAAGAGATGATGGTGATGGAGTGGTCCAAGATGATATTAGGACTTCTAACTTGAAAAAAATGAAGGTATGAGTTTGGCTTTAGATGAGTGGTACTGGAAGTTTGACAGCACATACTTATATGTCCATGCAGCCTTTCAACTGGAACTTGAGAGATAGGTCTGGGCTGGAGACACTGAGGCTTTCCTCACAGCAAAGAGAGTCGGTGAGATGTTAAAGTGAATGTAGAGAGAGAGAGAGGCAAAGAGCAGAGGACTGAGTCTCTAAGAAATTCCAGTTAGAGATATGTAGAAGAAAGACCAAGCAACAAAAGAACAAAAACAGAGAAAACAGCATGCTGTTAATCAAGACAAGAGAAGACAGGAATTAAAAGTGGGAGGTGAAGAGAGGGAGTCAGAGGTGGTAAAACTTAGCTGAGAGATTAGTCACTCCCTCATGGCCTTTTCCCTTCTCTGAAGACATGTCTTTTTCCCACATGAGCTCTCAAGGTAATGGTGAAGCTCTGCTTTTCCCCAGATATAGTAGGCACTCAATGTTCTTACTGGACTGAATCACACTGCACTGACTAGTTTGAATAATCACAATCTTAAGGGCTGTCTCTTCATAAGAAAAAGCAATAGAATGCTGGAAAAGCATAGGAACAGGAGCAAAAGCAACTGCAAACCAATGCACAATTTTTATGAAAAGAATATGCCACATTGGCCTTTTCAACCAAACCTGTATAGGCCTGGGTATCATCATTAGCTGTGTCATATCTATGATTGAGAAAAGAAAGAACAGTGACAGAAAGACCTGGAAAGATACATTATCTGAGTGGACATCAGTAGAGCTAGAAGGAGGTATATCTTTTCCAGAGAGAAAGTTGGTGGGGCAATGAGGTTGGGGAAGGGGGACATGAGAACAGACGTGAGAAAAGATAAGAACAACAAAAAATAAATAAAGAAGCAATTTAATTTTCATTTCAGTTTGGGAAACCAAATTGTATTGTTTCTTGATTTTTTTTAAACAGACTTGAAAAATGCAAACACAAGAACATAAAATAATGAGATCCTGTCAATATATAGAATTAGTTGTCAACCGAGTCACTGCTCATACACAGCTGTCATTTGGTGTACCAACTTCCTGGAAGGGAGGCTTGTATGTGCCCAGAATTACCTTTATCATACTGAACGGAGATGACCAACATCAAGGCAGCAGAAGTAAGTCAGGGTAGGAAGTGGGCTCCATAAGCAAGACACCTGTTAGAGAGCCTCTTGAGCAAAAGGTCAAGAATCTAGAAAGTCAAGGCAGGTGTTAACAACATGTACAAATTCTAGGAAGTTCCAAAGAAAAAGATGTGTAAGATACCAAGTTGCAGAATCCAGTCTGTGACAAGGAATTCAGGCAATTAATCATGCATTTGGGATCAAGTAAGTTGTAACAGTCTGAGTACACAAGCAATCTGAAATAAAGTGGTGTGAGGGGAGTTCTTCGCACCAATTATCAGTTTAAAGAGAAAACCCACTACCAAGGTCTTCCTCTATTTATACTTCCTATGGAAATCCAAATGGAGATTGGGTATGGTTGGGCTTGGGCTTGAAGACACTACAGAGAATTAGCAGTTGGAGCTGGAGAGTGAGGGTACCGTGGCTTTTTATAAGAATTCAGGTTTAAACACCATTCACCATCTCCCTAAAAACAGGGCTTTGCAACACTTCAACTATGTTCTGAGCAACTAGATACCATAGTAAAGGCCACATAGTCTCAATTTCCCTTTCTCTAAAATGGGTAAAGGGTGGGAACTCAATATCATTGAGAGTTTTTTACTCCATGTTTGATCCAAAGACCTAAGAATAATCCTTTTAATAATACTAGGTCGATACTCATAGTCTCCTAAGTGAGCAATCTTTTAATATCTCATCATGAGAATGAAAAAAATAGACACCAGCTTCTATAGCTTATTTGCACACCTTTGCCTATTTTTTAAGTTAAACATCCTTTGAGTGATCTCTATTTCAGTTTGCTTAGCCTATAAATTAATCAATACCAATCTAAGCAACTGGCTGACTGTTCGACTGCCCAACTGGTAGCTATGATGCGTACTGACCACCAGGGGGCAGACACTCAACGCAGGAGCTGTCAAGCTGCAGTGACTTGGCAGCTGTGGTTCTTAGGTGACGCACCCGGAGAGGAGGGAGCCCAATTCCAGGGTGCATCACCCAAGAACCGCCCTCTCGCAATCCGGGACCCCTCAGGGGATGTTGAAAAGCCAGTTTCGGCCCAATCGCCGCAGGCCAGGACGAGGGACCCCACCGGTGCATGAATCCGTGCACCGGGCCTCCAGTACTCTTATATACAGGTAGCTGACTATATTCCTAATGATATGCTGCAAGTTGCAGGGTTCCTGGACAGGGCTGGTAAGTAATAGTGCAGACTCCAGCAGGGTTCATTGCAAATCACCTCCCAGCTTACAAAACGGATTGTGTTGCATATTCTTATGCATACACATTGCCCAGCCAAACATTAGGCCACTGATATTACTTAGAGAATAAATACTCAAACAAACCTAACATGGAAGAGTGGTATCATGTGATGGGTCTGAGTATCTTGGATAAATACAAGATTCTTCCTTGCCCTTCTTTAAAATAATCTTCAAAACGTAAGGCTCACTTTGTAAAAGGAACAAGGAGAACCCATATGTCCAGATTGGTAGACGACAAAGAAGATAGAAAGAACTGATTTTATAAGAACATAAGGAGACAAAACTCTTGGTGCATCCAAGGAAAGAAACTGCATTTTGGACCAAAATGTGGCAAACTTAAACTCACAGAATGATTATTTGAGCTGAAAGATACCATAGAGCTCATCTGACTTAACTCTTTCATTTTACAGATGGAAACACTGAGGCCCAAAATGGAGGTGCTACTTGGCAAAGATCAAATAGCTAGACTCCGTGAGGAGCCAAGCAAAAGAATCTTAGACTGAAGATAACTTGGGCTCCAGGAACCTAAAGAAGCTGAGGAACATAGTGAAAAATGACTCCAAAGCTAATCTCTGTATCCATGCATTGGCCTGTGAACCTCTCTCATTTGTAAATTACTTGGCCCTTACACACCCAAACATCTGTTAGAATACTGTTTCTGGTGTTCTCAAGAATGGACACGCATTGCTGTCATGACAACTTTTTGGACAGAGTTGGGCTAATGTGGAGTTGAGACATTATTTAGCAGCTGGGTGGTAGCAAATATGCACACTAGATTCTTTCTGTCTCCATTTTGTCAACTGGAGACCTTCCTTTCACTCCAGTTCCTCCACCTTTAGCAACATGGTGGGAGAGATGGTCAGGCACTATGGCCCAGGCCTGGCCCTCCAAACCTATCTTCCATAATACATTCAGCCTAAACACCAGTGTGACTAAATTTCTAACTGAAGCAACCAATTGTTTTTCTGCATCATTTCACTGAACCTTCAGGTCAATTCTGGGAAAATAGTTAGACCAGCGGAAGGGATAGGCACAGCTGTTAGGGCATTTCTCTGGCTAGAACATGCCCTGTCTCCCTAGGGTAAACTGTAGGCCCCAGACCAGGGCAGGGAAGTGTCAGCTGTGGTAGCCAGCGGATTAGTCATGGGAGGGCTAGTGGAGCCTCCCGCTGAGTTCTGAGATTGAGTTCCTGGAAGTGGGTTCCTCTGCACTAGGCAAGGCAAGATTCCAGCCGGGTTTGATCAGGAGCTCACTGTGTTGGCTCCCATGGCCAGTGCCTGTACTAAAACACACTAAGCTGGTTCTGCTATTCAACAATCCTTGGGTCAAGGCCAGAGCAGGTTTCTGACCTAATTCTGACCTGTACCAACATCCCTCAGTGTGTCATCTCCCTCTTGGAACTCTCACTGCACAGTGAAGAGTCGGTCAATACTGTCTTGTTTACCCTTCCTTATAGCTCCTGGGATGGGAGATGGAGACCATCCATATGTATGGGACAACCTATAATAGACCCAATATCAGCTTGCTTTGCTCAACTCACAGACACCCTCCCAAGGTCAAAGAAAGTTGTCTTCCTGCCTGTTGCTTTCTCATGACAAATCCAAATGGATCTGTGACTAGACCTTGCAGAAGTGTACAAATGCTTTCCCAAGGCGGGATGCAGAGCTGTGGGAAAGAATAGAACAAGACTGTTGACAGCGATAAGGGAACCTCTGCATTTTGATATCAACAGTTAATCTACTGTGTCACATCTCTTAGGCAACTAAACGAAATGTAGTAACTGCTAAGACATTGAAGCCGTGTTTCAAAAACGATTTTGTAGGGCAAATCACTATCTTATACTGGCTATTGTATGCCTTATTGAACAATGAGCAGTTTATGAAAACAACGTTTCATAAATATGGTTGCAGGTTCCTGAATGGAGACGGCCAGGATTTGCAGCAAGGGAGGATCATCTGTTTTCTTATTCTCCCCCCTGAACTCTTTCCATATTCGTCCTACTCTGGGCCTTAGGTAGCGTATAGCACCACATCCAAGCACAACTTCCAGGGCCCAAGATACTATATAGGAGGTCCCATGGAGAAGGTTTCAAGGTATAGCAAGACCAACATAAGCTCAAAGGAAATACTTGTAGGAAACTAAACACTGGATACTATGGAGGAATGCTGAAGTATGTTCCTTCTATTCTCACTTTGCTGAGAGTTTTTAACAAAAATGGGTACTGGATATTGTCAAATGCTTTTTCTGCATTTATTGATATGATCATGTGATTTTTATCCTTCATTTTGTTTATGTGATGTATCACATTTATTGATCTGCAAATATTATATCAGCCTTGCATCTCCAGAATAAATCCCACTTGGTCATGATCTTCTTAATGTATTGCTGGATCCAATTTGCTAATATTTTGTTGAGGATTTTAGCATCTATGTTTATCAGGAATACTGGCCTGTAATTTTCTTTCCTTGTAGTGTCTTTATCTGATTTTGGGATTAGGATAATGCTGGCCTTGTTAAGAGTTTGGAGGAATGGAACGAACCTCTCTCTGAATAGGAGGCAGGACACCTACATTTCAGTCTTGTCTTTGCTACTGACCAGCGATGCAACAAGTCACTTTACCATTGGGTATCACTTCAACTCAGGATGCTCATCTAAAAAATGAAGATAATTGCACTTGCCCTCCCCACCTCCCAGGGTTGTGAGATAAAATGGTACATTTAAAAACTTCACAGACTATAAATCACTAGATGCATGTAAGGGATTATCACTATTGTTATACTTTGCAGAGACAGCTACCAGAGATAGTGAGTGAGTTACTTATGCACAGTATTTAAGGAGAGGAGTGCCAGGAAGTCACTGAGGGGATTACTGTGGCATTGGTAGGGTTGACATCAGATGCACTCCAAGGCCTTTTTAAGCTCTAACTCTGTGAATCAGGAATGTATAGGTATTGAGTAATTTTCTCAGTGGTGACCATGTATGTGGTTGAGTTGAATTATCATTCTTCAAGCCTCATTTTCTTTACTTCTACCAGGATTTTCTGATTATAAAAATCCTGGATAATACAGAAACAGACAAAGTAGGAAAAAAATCACCAATAATCCTGTCTTAGAATTAATCACTGTTTACACAGTATATTTACATCCAGTCATTTTTCTATGCATTTTATTCTTTTTCAAAATTGGGATATTTTATAAAATGAAGATATTAGTTTTGTGCTCTGGCAGTATTTTTAAAAATATTATACCATAACCATTTTCCTATAACTTTAAGTTCTTAAATATTCCCTAAGAATGTGATTTTTCATTAATAGCTAAATAATATTCTAGTCTATTATACCTAAAATTAACTCACACCTTTTGGACACAGAATCCTGTAGCTTTTCATATTATAAATGTTTCAATAAAGATCCTTATACATAAATATTTCTCTCAAATTATTTCTTTTAGTAAAATATGTAGTAGCACAGCTATAGAGTCAAAGCATATGAGCATTGTTAAGTTTCCTGATCACATTGCCAGAATGTTCCCCAGAAAGGCTATGATTAATTTATGACTCTTACCAGCAGTGTATAAAAACAACTATTTCACTGCATCCTCTTCAACCCTGGAAATTTAGATTTTAACATTTCTCAGCCAATTTTATATGGAAAATAATTTCATTGTTAGTTTTAATTTATAGTTCATTGATTAGTAGTTAAGTTGATATTTTGCCTTTTGTTTATCAGCTATTTTTGTACTTAATCCATTGTGAATTGCCTTTTATATTAGCCCCTCTAGAACCTACAATTCACTATGCTCGCAGATGTAATCAGCTCTAAGTCATCAATACCAAATAAAAACAGAGGTGTTCTGAATGAGCCCAACCCCATCAGAAGCTCCTCTTCTCTCCTGGCAAACCACTCACAATAGCAGGGGCAGGGAATTGGGGGGAGGGGAGCACAGGGTGGTGTGTATACTCCAATCTGTCAGTGATCTCTGTTTCCCAGTGTTTATTTCTTCTCTGCTTCTTGTATAAGAGCTAATGAGTAGAAAAACTGAAAAAAAATGAGAGAGAGAAAAAGAGAGAGAGAGAGAGAGAGAGAGAGAGAGAGAGAGAGAGAGAATGGTTATTCCCTTAACTAGGCTTGAGGAATGGATGGGATTTGCCTTTAGAGAGAGGGAAAATAATTTTTAAAGCCGTGCAGTTCCCAGTATGTACCACTTGATGGCAATCCTCCATTGGTTAGGCACTTAGCTGAGTTTTCTCAAGGCTAGGGAAACTGAGGAAGCAGATGCTAAAATTGAAGGACAGACACATCAAGGAGGCTAACAGTTAAATACAGGTGGCCCATAGATATCACCAGAAACATGGATCGTTGATGTGCAAGGAGATGAAAAGCAAGGATCATGTATCGTAGACAATGAGACTGGACATTGACCGAGGAGGATCAGAGAAGAGGGAATCCATTTCTTTGGGGCTGAGGGGGCTGTGAAGAGGTGGTTGCTGCTGCATTGTAGGGAATTGGCATTGCCCAAGCCTGGCAGACTGTGCTGGTAAGGCTGTTCAGGAAAGCAGGGACAAAGTTTCTGGTAGCAGAGAATGGAAAGCAAGTTCACAAGGCCCTTTAAGCCCAAAGGCAGCATGGTGTAAAAGAAACAGCACAGCTTTTGAGGCAATCAGCCTCGGGTTCATTTCAGCTTGGATGATCACAGGTGTGTGATCTTGAGCGAGTGACTGCATCTCTCTGAGCCTCTGTCTTCCTCTATATAATAGAAGATAATAGTTTCCTACCTAACAGCAGACAAAAAAAACAAACCTCGATGATGATGATGATGATGATGATGATGATGATGATAATGTCCCAGTTCCACACAGAGATGCAAAAAGCAGTACATATAATAGTTATTAAGATTTGGATCAGATAGTCTTGAGTCATAATATGGGCCTGCACCTTATTAGCTGTGTGTTACCGTCAATAAGCCACCTCTCTGTTCTGTAAAAAGAGGATAATAATGATACCTCTTCCATAGGGTAGTATAAGTTTTAAAACAGAAAATGTACATAAGGTACACAGCACAGTGTCTGACACACAGTCAGTCGTTGGTAAGTGCCGCTGGTAGTGGTAGGAATAGTCTTATAGAAAAGTTTTTAACCAGTCTTTGGAAAACAAAGTAGAGAAAGGACTTACACATCTAGTGGTAAGAGGGAATGGTCTTGTGTGGTCAGTCAGTAAATGGAGCCGGGCAGATATGAGAGTGAGCATCTGCAGGAGTCAGCTCAGAACACAATCCAAAGATGGGATCTGTTATTTCAAACCATGTGCCATTTGCCTACAATGTGGGGTTTTTTCTGGTTTTTTAAGGATCAAGTTTGATACAGTTCTCCCATGGATTCAGTTTGTTCTCTTGAAGTCACTAAAATAGTCCAAGGTTAAATCTGAAGGGAACAATGAAGCCAAACTCCTCTGGAAACTGAGAACTGAGAGGATAGGCCAGTGGTCAGCAAACTCATTTCAACAGAGCCAAATATCAACAGTACAACGATCGAAATTTCTTTTGAGAGCCAAATTTTTTAAACTTAAACTATATAGGTAGGTACGTTGTTATTAACTTAATTAGGGTACTCCTAAGGCTTAGGAAGAGCCACACTCAAGGGGCCAAAAAGCTGCATGTGGCTCACGAGCCGCAGTTTGCCGACCACGGGGATAGGCAATGGCTTGCTCAAGTCACAAAAAGAATCAGTTGAATAGCAGGAAATGGGTTCCAAGGCTATCAAGAGGAGCTCTGCTCTCTGTAGCCTGACCTCTTCAAAAGCCACCACATGGCTGGCCTTTTATAGAGCCTACTAGAATTCCGGTGCAGGAAATTCGTGCACTTGGCAGGGGGGTCAGGGAAGGGTCCCTCAGCCTGGCCTACGCCCTCTCACAGCCTGGGAGCCCTCGGGGGATGTCCAACTGATGGCTTAAGCCATCAGTCTGACATCCTTAGTGCTGCTGCGGAGGCTGGAGAGGCTCTCGCCACTGCCGCTGCACTCACCAGCCATGAGCCTGCCTTCTGGCTGAGCTGTGCTCCCCCTGTGGGAGCACAATGACCACCAGGGATCAGCTCCTGCATTGAGTGTCTGCCCCCTGGTGGTCAGTGCGTGTCATAGCGACCAGTTGTTCCACCATTCGGTCAATTTGCATATTAGTCTTTTATTATATAGGATTACATAAAGGCCAAACAAGGATTCTCCCTAGCTAGCCTCAAAGTAACCGGCCAAAATTTTCCCCAACAACAGCTGCAAATATGGGTTTTATTTGTGCTTTTATTCATTCAAAGCTTGAATCTCACTTTTCATGCATCAATTTAAGGAAACAATGATATGGTTAATTCAAAAGTCATGCATGGACATCTGGTTTTCCATGGCACTAAATAATGTTCCTAATTTCATGAAGCCCAGGTCAATATTTAAAATCATCCACATTTTTCACATTCCCCAACACTAAAAAGATTTAGGAGGACAGGGCATAGCCCTCTAGAGTGCTGTCTAGGCACAATGGTATTATTTCAGGTAAATGCCTCCACTTGGATAACAATGCCTGTTTGAGGGTTTGGATCCAACAGTCAAGTCAGGGTTCTCAGAAAGCCAAGTGAGAAGGTAGTATATCAATTCAAGATTCACAGAAACACAAGAAGTGCAGTGGGGAAGATGGTGGCATGCGTAGCACAATAGCCAGCCTCTGCCACACCCAAACCTTCGAAAATAAATATCAACATACTCGTCTACCAAAAACCTCAACCAAAATAATCAGGAAAGCAGATTACAAAGAGTTGGTAACTGGCTGTTCTCATGAGCCAAAACCCAAGCGACCTTTGATAAGAAGATGAAGCTGCAGGATGAGGTTTAGAAGAGCAAATAGGCAGAATCCGTGGAAGACCTGGTCTCATGGTGGTCCCTCCCATATGATTTTAGGGTTTTAGCCCATAGGAAGCTCAGCATCAGAAAACAGAGGGATGCATGGGGCAGTGTTATGAAAAGGCCAGGCTCTAGAGCAGTACAGGTCTGGTGTGCATTTTGTATCTCACACTCTCTGCTGGAGAAAATGGCAAGCTAAAGCACCACTGAATGAAAGGGACTGGAACGGTGGCAAGGGGTAAAGAAAAGATATCATACTGAGAAGTGGCTGAAAACTAGGGCAATTTTCTAGCAACTACCAGGATGATGATGGTGATTGATAATCACAATAATCATCACCACTTATTTATCAGGCACTGTGCTAACTGTTTTCATCATCTCACTCTTCAACTATGACAGATCACGAGGAAAATGGGAACCACCAAGAGATTTTTAACTAGACTTGCTCACGCCATTAGTCAAGAAGTGGTAGAGCCAAATTCAAACCCAGGCAATCAGATATCCAAGTCTGTTCGCAGCATTATTTTAAATAACAATCATCAGGGCTACCATTTATTAGATGATTTCTATGTATATGCCTCAAGGATATTTTTCTAAGCATTTTCCATGTGTAATTTCATTGAACCCTCCCAACAACCCTATGAAATGCTTAATATGGCTAGGGGGAATAACTGGGGCTCAGATAGGTCAAGTCACTCATTCTACCAAGAACTCTCTCTGTAAGCCCCAAACCTTAAAAGCCCTGAAGTCAAAGATGTGCTTCCACCATGTGCCCACCACACATTCAGAGCAAAGAAATAAATGAATGGAGGGCAGGCAACAAATACACTCTTGCAGTTTTAAAATTACTTAAACTTTGGCATTAAAACTGCTTTCGTCATATTATTCTGAATATACTTTGGAAGGAATTTTTTTAATTACATGTGAAATTCTGTAATCTCCGAGGAAGTACCAGTTGCTTTGGCTGGCCAATGAAGTCAAAGACAAAATCATTTGGCCTTATAAGGCATGGTGAGAAGAGAACTACCTCAACAAGATACTTTTACTCTTACCCACATGCTTGATATAGACTCAAACACAACTCAGACTGAAGCAAAGCTCCAGGTGAGAGAAGAATTAATATTGCTCTCAAAATCTATAGTTCTTGAACCTTTACAGAATTGGGGGAAATCCTAAAAGTTCTGGTTTAAAGAATTACCCATTTTTAGAACCCTCTAGAACAGTGGTCCTCAACCTTCTGGCCCTTTAAATACAGTTCCTCATGTTGTGACCCAACCATAAAATTATTTTCGTTGCTACTTCATAACTGTAATGTTGCTACTGTTATGAATTGTAATGTAAATATCTGATATGCGGGATGGTCTTAGGTGACCCCTGTGAAAGGGTCGTTCGACTGCCAAAGGGGTCACGACCCACAGGTTGAGAACAGCTGTTCTAGAAAGTAACTGAAAAAAAGGAGTGAACACATTGTCACCTTCTACTTAGGCCAGTGTTCTAAAATCTGCTGCATATTAGAACCATATAGAGAGTTAAAAATACTGATGCCCAGGCCTGAGCCACCAATCGCTCTGGGTAGGGCCTGAGCATCAATTTGTTTTTTCCTATTGACTCTGGTATTTTTACTTTGTCTTCCCTAAAATCTTAGGTTAATTTTCCATTTTTTAGAAAAGGCTTCAAATGTGCAGTAACTGTTGAGAATGACAGGCACAGACCAGGACAAATTGAACAGCAAGCTATTAGTCCCTTGTGGCCCATCATCAGCTGTCCCTCCTCCTACAGCCTTAGCTCTGCAGAAAGAAGATGCCTGGTCCATTTTCCTGGAACAAATGAGTCTAAGCCAAAAAAACACTGCCTCCAATGACCCAGGCTTTCAGGAACAGGAATAGCATTAAGTGCAAACCTGCAGAGCTCACTAGAAGGTCAGAGAACCAATGCCAAACCTTCTAGTTAAGAGAGGCAAAACATATTCTGACCTGAAACTCTGGTCTCCTCATAAACAACCCATCCCTGCCCTACCACTTCTGCCTTGGAAGATAGCTCTCCCATGCTGTTCCACGAAGCATGGTAAAATTCAGCCATAGCCTGCTAGTATAACTAAGAACTACTGAACAACCCCCATCCCATTTCCTAAAGTCTACAATCAGAGGCATCCAAAAGAAACACACCATAGAATTGTACTAGTGTGCCCCTAGCAGGCATACCTTCACAGAGAAGGCTATTCAGAATCTGAGCTAGCGGAGTCTTGGGAAGTATCATGCCCAATAAGTAACAAAGAGCTCATTGGGATTTCCCATTTCTCCCTCTGGAGCTGTTGGATTTTTAATTTGCTGCAGAAACAAGAGTCAACCTTTGTTACCATGGGCATCTGTGCCCTGGGTCATTCAAGAAACATTTATTGTCTACTATGGGCCAGTCCCTGTGCTATGCACTGGGGACATTGCGAGGACACGGTCCTTGTCCTCAAGTAGCTCACAGTCCAGTGAGGAAGACAGATATGTAAACGATGACATGCAATGTGATAAAGGTTAAGGTGGGGAGGGGTTGTGCAGCTCAGTCTTAGAAATCAGGAAAGATTTACTGGAGGAGGTGATCCTAAAATAGACAGAACCCTTCCTCCCACTATGGCAGTTTGAGGACAAAACTTGTGCCCAGGGGGGGCTTAGGTCAATAAAAGGACTTTATCTACCTGACTCGTCTCTGAAACTGAGGAAGTTTATTGATTCTCAAGGCGTATGAAATGGCAATGATCTCACTGTTAGGGAAATATAGCTAGAAAGAAATGAGGCAGCTTATCTGGAGAAGGGGAGTACCAAGTAAGCCTGTCCCTTTTCTCCATTCCTTTCCCTGTTGGCAGCAATTAAAGCACTCCCTTGCCCCTCCTAGAGAAAATGTGCTGCTCTGCACTGCTTCTGAGAGAGCAATTGAAGCATGTGATTGATGCAAACGGGACTAGGAGAAAGAACCCTGAGTTCTACTTCTGGATCTGTCTCCATGAGCTGTGTGACCATGAATATGTCCCTTCCTCTCTCTGGGCCTCGGTGTTCCCATTCGTACAAGGAGGGGTTGGGCTCAGCACTCACCAAGATCCCCTCCAGTTGATTCTTTTGGATTCTTGGCTTGACCAAGGTTAGACAGGCATGTGGCAAAAAACAAAAACAGTCCGTCAGTACAGTCGCTCTGTCATCTCTTTGTGGATGTTGGGGGTCACCAGAGGATGTTGGTCCTCAAGGCTCCATACCCCACCACCTCATTGGAGGTTAACGTTCTGCTTCTCACTAGGGTAAGAAAACAGTAAGCTTGCAAGATTTGGAAAATAAAGCTACATGAAAGGCACACTATTAATGGCAAGTCATACATTATTTTCTCTAGTTTAAAAAAATAGAAAAAAGTTGACATTTTTTTCAAAATAAAGCTGCTGCTTCTCTGCCACAGTGCATGGACCAGTCGGCACACCCATAAATCAGACATCAAATATTTTCTTTCTTCCTCAACACAGCTCTCTCTGTGGGAACAGAGAGTCTAGTATCAATAATAGCATTAAAGGGGAACTACCCTGCAACGCAGCTAAGCCGCAATTCAAACCTGCCAATCAGACAAAAAAAGCGATTCAAAATCCTATAGCCATTACTGTCTACCTCTTTTCTTTGGAAGGACCCTTTGATTTCTTTCTTTCTTTTCATCTTTTTTTGGCTTTTCAAGCCAATCCTGAACACTTTGGTGATACTCGGGAGTTCATTAGGAGTTTGCCTCTTGTTAAGACTTGCTCAGAAAAGGATCGCCGGTAATGGAACCAAAATAAATCTTCTCAGACTTAACTCCTGTCTCCCATAAAGCTGCCATCCTTAGCTGTCACCACCATTGCCACCATTTATGGGAAGGTGGCTACATACCAACCTTTGGTGTCCGAGAAGGAGCTGCCCACAATTACACATACTTACCCATCTACAAATGCTGACCAGGACAGGGCTGGATCTTAATGGATCACAGTTGAGAAGAGCCTTTCTACAGCAAAAGGCTCTTTATTTAGTGCATTTCCTGGAAAACCACTGTCTATGGGAGGCCTCTCGTCTCTTAGCTGAGGCTCCCAAATACACCAAATGTGCGCATGCCTTTACTCACACACTTCTCCTTGCTTGGAATAGCTTTCCCATCTGACCCAGCTCAAATATCATCTCCTGAAAGCAGCCTTTCCTGACCCTGTCCCCTCCCAAGCAGAAGTAATCCTTCCTTCCTCTGGGTTCACATGGCACACTTTGTTCTTGCCGCTATCATGGCACTTATTACATTACATTAGAGCCAGTTGGTGACCTGTCTGTCAACCCTGGGAGACTGTGAGCTTCTTGAGGACAGGGGCTACAGCTGATATTAGAGCACTTAACCCTGGGCTCAGCCCATAAAAAGTTTTGGAACTTGAACTGCATGGGGAGGAGGTGGTAAATGCGGTGTACAGAGTGAAGTCCTAAAGAGGTCCTTTATGGCTATAAAATTAGGTGATTCTAAAAATGAAATGGGGTCCCACATTTTTAGGGCTTGGGAAGGAACATATTCTGGCCTCATGAATCTGGTATAGAAATAACTATTCCCGCCCTGATCGGTTTGGCTCAGTGGATAGAGCGTCGGCCTGGGGACTGAAGGGTCCCGGGTTCGATTCCAGTCAGGGGCATGTGCCTTGGTTGCGCGCACATCCGCTTGTGCAGGAGGCAGCTGATCGATGTTTCTCTCTCATCGATGTTTCTGGCTCTCTGTCCCTCTCCCTTCCTCTCTGTAAAAAATCAATAAAATATATTTTTTTTTTAAAAAAGAAATAACTATTCCCACCCTAGTTAGTTTGGCTCAGTAGATAGAATGTCGGCTTGCAGACCAAAAGGTCCAGGGTCAAGGGCACATACTTTGGTTGCAGGCTCCTCCCCGGCCCGGGCACTGGTCAGGGCTCGTGCAGGAGGCAACCAATCAATGCGTTTCTCACATCGATACTTCTCTCTGTCTTTCCCTCTCTCTTCCACTCTCCTCCTCCGGTGAGGATTAAAAAAAAAAGAAGACGAAAAGAAAAGAAATAACGATTCCCTCAACTAAACAGACCAGATATTAAGCACTTGTCAGTTAAGGTGGACCCATATAATGCATTTCTGCTAGGCAGACAGATGACTGCCAGCCCTGAACTGTGGGGTACATGCCTAAGAGGAATGACAGAGTGGGGGGTAGGGAAAGCAAGGCAGCCTAGGTACATTTATTTTGAACTGGGCGATTTGTCTGGGTAAAAGCAAATTGGAACCCTTGGCAGAGTCATTCAGCAGCATTAAAGATCTATAGCCACAGCAGCTTGGTGGGGGGAGTGCCACTAGTTACAGTTGCTTGGCTGTAAAATATCCCCTGGAACAAAGCATTTTAATTTGAAGCGATTCTATCAGGAGCAGCTGACAAAACTTTCAAGGAAACTGGCAGTGGTAGGAGGAAAGGGCTTTGAAAAGAACTAGTGAAGTTTTAGCACACAGTCTTGAACGTGAGCGAGGCCCAGTTGGATATCCAGTCAGTGTGTTTCAGAAACAAAGCAAATTAACCAGGGTGGGGGGCTTAGGAGGCTACATTCCCCAACTCCCTCCTTGAAGTTTCCTGTAAAACAGCAGGAGCCAACAGCCTCTTCCCAACTAGCCTCTCACCACAATCTGTGAAGACTGGGCCTTGTGTCTGGACTGGGCAAGGTTCAATCTGGGCATGTGTACTTATAACATTCTCCCCCAATTCTAGGAACAAGCCTGTGAACCTGGTAGGTGCTAAATAGATATAGATGTTGATTAGCTTGATGTTCTGAAGGAGGTGTTTGTTTTGTTTCATTTTTTAGAAAGGAAAGCTGCCAATCATCAGGGAAAGCCTGCAAGCCACCTTGCATGGTTGGTATCAAACCAACAGGAAATGGGGTAGGCAATGAACAAATAACCACAAGCCACAACAATCTATTTTTAAAACTAGGACAATATGTGGGCTGTACAGTAGTGCTGCTAGCTTTGTTTTTATCCACAGACATCTGTTTGGGGTTTCTTTGACTCTGGTACTTTGTTTCTGTGCTGTGACGGACCAAGGGTCTGGGAATTGGGTAGAATAACTTGCATGTATATGTGTAGCTCCCCACTCAAGCATAGCATTGTCTTCAGAAGGGGATGAAGCTCTCAAAAATATTTTTAACAAGTACCCAGGAAAACTCCCCTGTCCCCAAATTCCCACCCACCACCACTCTGAACATGCATCTGGTACCTAAAATTATACCATTAACCCATCAAGCTTTTGGCTTAAGTATTCACACATGTGTTTGAAGGCTTAATACATACCTTTTGAATTTCGGGACATATCAGTGAAGGAAGAATCTACACTAATAAAAGAGAAACATGCAAATTGGTGTCACTCCGCTACACCCGCCAGCCAATCAGATGAGTATGCAAATTAACCCAGCAAAGATGGCGGTTGATTTGCACACGCAGGCACGGAGCGAAGACTGAAGACAACGTAGAAGGAAGTCAAGAACTGCAGAAGGGAGTGAAGCTGCAGAGAAGCCAGCGGGGCGGCGGAGACGGGAGGGAAGCAAGCAGGCAGAGGAGGCAGGAGGGAAGCCCGCCTCGGCGGGTTTTGCTCCCTTCTCTGCTTCGCCCCGGCCACAGGAAGCCCTATTCTTGCAGGAATCTTCCTGCAACGGACCTCTAGTATATAATAAGCTATAAACATCAAGTTACATGATATTTTGTTACTCAGCTCCTTGAGAACATGGCAACCAGTCCAGGCAAGCTGTGCAAGGGGTGGTGAATTGACCAGAAGATGAGGTTCAGGACACAGACACAAATCTGAAAGAGGAAAGGTGACATATCACAGAAACATGGGTCCTAGTAGAGAAAGGCAGATGGATATTTCACAGGCCAAGGATTTGTTTTGGAAACACTCTAAACGGTTTCTTTCTTTTTTAAAAAATCCCCACCCAAGGATATGTTTAGAGAGAGGAAGGGAGAGAGAAAAACATTGATGTGAGAGAGAAATACCAATCGGATGCCTCCTGTGCATGCCCCAACTGAGGATAGAATCTGCAATCTAGACATGTGCCCTGACCTGGAATCGAACCCACAACCTTTTGGTGCACAGGACAATAGCTCAGCTCAACCTCTGGGTACATAAAGAAAGATCTGGGTAGAGGACAGCTGCCATTCTCCATCCATCCTACCCCCAAAGAGCCCTTAGAAGCAGTGTGCCCCACAAGGGGGGAGGGGTTGTTTCCTGTGGCAACAGCTGCTTCTATCCCCTGTCCATGGCCCACTTCTCAATGAGGTCATCCAGTCTTCAGCTGCACAATCAAAAAAATTAAAGAGGAGGCCTCTTGAGTTATGATTCCTATTAAAACTAAACTCCATCAGCACATTCTCAGGACTGCACCTGGGAAGGCAGATGCACTATGCTGCCCGTTCCCAGGGCTGCCCCTGGCTCCTAGGAACCTGAGTACAAAGCCCAGACAGGGGTCCCCACACATTCCAAATGCAAAGAATTCAATATGCAGCCTGATGAGACAGGCTGGAAAGAGGAAGCAAGCCCCTAGCTGCTCTCCTCTGGAAACCCCTTCTTGACCAAGGAGCCCTCCCCTCCTTCTTGTGGGCCCAGAAGAGGAAGGATAAGAAACTGTGGTCCTGTGGGATATCACCTTGGAAAACTATTATGTTCCATGCTGCCTCTTCCAGGATGCTCCCAAAGGCAACATCTTGCTCTTGAGCCATTTCTCATTCACTAGTCAGCAATAAGGAAATACCCCTGTAGAACTGGCAGGCTTCCTGCAACATGTCTCCAGAGTAATTCCTGGGTCTGTACTCTAGTGGACCCACCCCCATCCCAACCCCAAGCTACAGAGTTTGGGCAATGATGGCTATCATTCATTAGGCACCTCTCCTGTGCCAAGCATTGGCTCAGTGTTCCAATGAGCTCCTTTAACCTTAAAGCAACTCTCTGAGCCTCCCCATTTTATAAATTAAGAAACTGAGGTTTTATGGGGCTAGGTACCTTGCCCAGATGTCTCAGGTAAGGAATTCTTGAGCTGGGATCCAAACCCAAATCTGTCTGAAGCCAGAGCCAAAGTTCTTGTACGTGATACCGGCTGGAGTATGTGGCATTGACTTTCTACCACTTCCCCTGTTATAACCCCCAAGTGGCAGAGCTGTTAAAGAACAGACACCAGATTCAGCCACTTATTCCAATGGAAAGCACACTACCTGGCTTTGAAGGATCTTCTTACACAGATGCCCATGAGAGATGAGATGACACACTCTGAGTTAGTGTCAGAGCTACCTACTCCTGGATCCTAATTCCCCCAAAACAAATCCTCCCACAAAAGTCAAGTCAGAAACCGGAAAAACTCAAGTCAGCTTAACATTGTGCTTTCACTGATGCAGTTTCACTTGAGAGAATAAAGTGAAAGCAGTGTCTTTACCCAGCTTTCTGTCACAGCTTGACAGCCTCTCCAGTCCTAGGAACAGGGTAGGGGAGAGAGAGATGGGGGATAGATCTATACTTCTGACATTTTGCCTTAAATGGATATTTGTCCTCTCTTATCAGTACTGGTATGAAAAGAGGAACCAGAGCAACAGGAAGGACAAAACCTACTTTGGTCTTGTGAGCTTCTTAGACAAAGGTCCAGGCTTCTAGAGCTCTATCTGAGGGGCAGACTCACACAGCAAAGAGAGCCTATTCTCTTTGCAACACTTTCTTTGCTGGCATTAAGCAGCCTCCGGGGAAGCTCCAGCCAGCTGGGCACAGACCGACAACCTTTCTTGGACTATACCCTGTTTCTGTGTCCTCGCCACAGGGCTGTATGGTTGCAACTTTTGGAAATACACACTAAAGTGTTTCTAAAGCTATTCCTTGTCATAAGGCAAGGAATGTAATTCAGCCTATTCTAGGGAGAAGCTCATGGGGAAAGAGTACTATGGTTTTATTTATATACAAATAAAGAGAATGCAGGCCAAGAAGGCAGTGTGTATGGACCTGTCCCAGGAAACATAGCACTGGGAATCTGTTTTGCATTTAGAGAGTTGGGCAGGACTAGGGTGAGGCAAGTGATGCATTCGCCTTGGGTGTAAAATGTAAGGGGGTTTCAAACCACTAAGTAACCAAGATAGTTACTAAAATAAATGTCTGTATTTTAGAATAGTTTCAGATTTACAGAAAATTTGTGATGAGAGTACTGAAAGTCCCCATATCCCCCCACCTAGTTTCCCCAATTATTAACATCCTATATTAGTAATACACCTTTCTAACAATTAATGAGCTGATATTATTGTTATTAGTAGCTAAGGTATATGCTTTATTTAGATTTCTCTTCCATTCTAGGACCACACATTACATGTAATTGTCACATCTCCTTAGGCTGCTCTTAGCTGTGACAGTTTCTCAGACTCTCCTGAATTTTAATAACCTTGACAATTTTGAGGAGTACTGATCAGGTATTTTGGAGGATATCCTTCTACTGAATGTTTCCTGATGTTTTTCTCAAGATTAGATGGGGACTATGGATTAATGGAAGCTCACAGAGGCAAAGTGTGATTCTCATCTCATTATATGAAGGGTACAGGGTACATACTATCAACATGATTTATGACTATTGGTGTTGTCCTTAATCACCTGACTGAGATAAGTGTTTGTCATGTTCATTCACTGTAAGGTTACCATTCTTTCCCTTTCCACACTGTATTCTTTGGAAGGAAGTCACTATGCGTAGCTCACAAAGAGTGGAGATTTATGCTCCATCTCCTTAACACGTTAAGCGCCCAGCCTGTTTTGTCTTCCGGAAAGAAAGTATAGTGTCAGTCACTGGTGACTGTCTGGGTGCTTAACGTGTTAAGGGAAGAGTATCTACACAAATTATTTGTAATTTTCCTACACGGGAGATTTCTCTCCTCTTACCATACGTTTAATCATTTATTTGTATCAATATGAGCTCAGATATTATACTTTGGATTATGCTCAGATACTACTTTATTTTGTTTCTCAAGTATTTCCAGCATTGGCCATTGGGAGCTCTTTCAGTTGGTTCCGGTGCCATATCCTCATGCATGTTTCGCTTTTTGCTGGTTTGTTTGCTTGTTTGTTTGTTTGTTTGTTTCAGCACTTCTTTACATTCTGGCACTACAAGATGCTCTAGACTCATCTATTTTCTGCCCCAGGCCTAGAATCAGTAATTTTCCAAGGAGCCCTTGGAGCACTTTGTCTATCCCTCTAGCATGCTCCCACACCCTCTTGCTGTCTTGTTCTCACACATGGTTGTGATCTTTCTTTTTCTCCCTCTATCATGCTCTTTATCTGCTCCCCATGTTGCTCCCTCTCTTACCTTCTTGCTCTCCCACTCTCTTTTGCGTGTGTGTGTGTGTGTGTGTGTGTGTGTGTGTGTCTTTTCAGAGCCAAAGAGTCATTTACCTAAACACACAAAGTACCCCAGAGCAGAAGAATAGAGACATGAAAAGTTTTCCCCCACACCAAGAAAAATGCCACTGGGTCCAAGGCTCTCAAGAGTGATCTCAGAAAACTCTTAAAACCTTTGGGGCAAAGGTGCTGTAAGGATATAGATGTGTAATCCAGCATTGTCTGTCACAAATAAAGCAGGCAGCTTCATTAGGAGCAATCAAAACTACCAAAGGGGAAAACCACTTCACAAGCAGTGGGAGTGTCCCCTGGGAAGTCCTACCAGCTGGGGCTCTTTGAGACTAATTGTCTAACTCACCCATAGGAACAGGATGCTAAGGCTGAGGGAGGAAGACTTTTTAATTCACCTCAAATGTGTCACCAGCAAAAGAACAGTACAAAGCCAGCATCCCTGGGAAACAGCCAGCAGAGGGCAGAGCCTTATGCAGAGTTGCTATAGGATTTCAGACAAAAGTCTCATGGATGGAGTCACTGGATAAGCCTTTGATTTCTGGCACCACGACAGGCTGGGAGGAGGATCACTTAATCACTTTCTCTCTGGGCCACTCTCTGCCAGGGAGCAGAGTTGAAGCATGGTTTGTGGCACTCAGGCAAATGCTGGGTCCTGTATTGGTGTGGTAAGACTGCAGATTCAGGTGGGTGGGGACATCCTGAACAGCAAAATGGGAGAAAGGGAGGGAGTACCTGGTAAAGGCT
>NW_005365070.1:740715-748027 GCF_000412655.1 Myotis brandtii
CCCCCTCCCTCCTCCTTCTCTTTTCCATAAATGAAAAGTTAAATAAAGGTCCAGTCTTAGGAAGAGGAGAATTAGGCAGTGCTTCAGTGTTTTTATGATAATTCTAAAAGTCTTTTTGAGACAAAAACATACCATGAGCCAAAAATAAAGCTTGTACTGTTCAGAAACTTTCCTCCTTGTTTGAAATATTTGCCTTTTAAGAGAGATTCAAAAGTCTGTTTGGGGCACATTTATAGGAATCCATCTAACTGCAGCAACATAAAAAAATCATTCAATTTCCAGAATGCAGTCTGATTTTTATTAAGCTCTTTCCTCTAGGAACAGAAAGGATTAATTCTGTGGGCGCCACTAAACCTCCTACCTTGTGAATAGGAGGCAAAATTCATTCTTCCCCAAATGAACAAACATGAGAAAACAAAATACCTCTGAGCATAAAACCTTCAGAAATTTCTACTAGTATTTATTAAAATCTAGATATGGGTTTTCAAGAACACTTTTCAAATTTAATCTCATGGATGAAATTTAAAACTAAAACTATTAAAAATTAGTCCTATAATAACACAATGTATTTTCAATAAAAAATAATGGCCACTCAGTTAAAACTCTCTTAGTAAAGTAGGAACTATGCAGAAACAGAAATGAGTGACAGGCCCTACTTCGGGGTTACTCCTTTTCAATTACCCCTTCCTGATACAACTTTTGTGAAAAATCATATTATTCTGATCCCTCCTTCCATATGACTCCTGAGAGCAGTGTTTCTCCAAGTTCAGTTCCAAAACCAAATACAACAGAATCACTTGGTGTTGCTTGCTCAAGAGTTGTTTCTCTGGTCCTACCATGATTCTTATTCTAGAGGAGTGAGGTCCAAAAATCTCAATTTTGAACAGGCACCCTTGACATTTCTGAGTCAAGCTAAAGTGTAAGAATCACAGACAGAGCAAAGCCCAATAGAGGAAGCACATTTTAAGTGACAGACCTCCATAATGTATCTAGTTCTAGAATTAAGTTGCCCAAGGCAGGTACATGGTTTCCCGGGAAGCAATTGCTCTTATAAAAGATGATATGTGTCCATCAACAAATGAATAAAGAAAATATAATACACACAGACACACAATAGAATACTATTCAGCCATTAAAAGGAAGAAAATCCTACCTTTTGCAAAAGTCAGAAAAGGAAAGACAAATAATTCAAGAACTCACTTATATGTGGAAGCTAAAGAAATCCAAGCTCAAAGAAATAGAGATCAGATTGGTGGTTGCCAGAGGTGGGGATGGTGGCGAGGAAACTGGGTGAATGTGATCAAAAGGTAGAAACTTCCAGTAATGAGATTAATAAATTCGGATATAATGTGCATCATGATGACTATAGGTAATACTGTATTATATATTTGAAAGATGCTAAGAGAGTAGATCTTAAAGGTTTTCATCACTAGGAAAAAAATGTAATTATGTGAGGTGATGGGTGTTAACTAAACTTATTGTGGTACTATTTCACAATGTATACAAATATAAAAACAAAATCAAATCATGCCCTGGTCGGTTGTTCAGTGGTTAGAACATTTGCCTGCAAACCAAACGAACGGTCATGGGTTCGATTCCCAGTCAAGGGCACGTACCTTTGTTGCAGGTTCAATCCCCGAACCTGGTCAGAGAGGCAACCAATTGATGTGTTTCTCTCACATAGATGTTTTTCTATCTCTCTCTTTCTTTCTCTCTCTCCCCCCCCCCCTTCTCACCCTTCTACTCTAATATCCTCAGGTGAAGATAAAAAAAATCTTAAAGCATTATAGTGTACATCTTAAACTTATTATATGTCAACTATATCCCAATAAAACTAAAAACAAGATTAAAATAAGACATAGCAACCAATGAGGCCTGACTAGAATAAATTTTTAAAAAAAGAAAAAAGAAAGAAATCTTAACCCCAAAGAGACATAAAACCTGCCCGAAAGAGACATAAAACCTGCCCGAAAGAGACATAAAACCTGCCCAAAAGAGACAGAAAACTATGTCAAGAAGCTTGCCCAGGAAAGCCTTCTCAAGCAAGTCCATACCTCCTCAAGGCAGACTGGCCAACATACAGGGCCTTGACAGACATTTGCTAACTCTAAGAGCATTTTCACTAAAGTACCTTCTTAAATGTGTATCCTGCTTCCTATTTCTTACTTGAGTACTGCTACTGCTGACTTATCAGTCCTGTCCCCTCCTCATACAGCCTGGTATGGGAAGCCTATAAATTGTCCCACTGCAAAGAAGCCAGCTAGAGGGCACCTGAGTGCCAATGAACTGGGGCCCTCCACCCTGGGTGGTGTGAAGAATTCAGCAGCTGCAGAAACAACCAGAAACTTCAAAGGGTCGAATTTTCCCTGAGGGTTATCTGGAACATACCTCCCAAGAGACTAAAATTCCTCTCTTGGAATGCAAAGAGGCTGACCTGCTAACCTTCTTCCTGGGCTTTCCCATAATTTGTTTACAGGGGGTTTAGAAAATCTACCCCTCCCCTCACTCAATGTTTCAAGCCCCTTTTCTCCACAAGACAAAGAAAATAATGTGAAGTATGACAGACAAGCATCAAAGGGACCATTTTTGTGTTGACCAGAGTGAGAGCATAGCTTCTGATTTTTCATTCTGTTCTCTGGTAAATTAGTCCTATGATATCAGAGATATATTTCTTCTATTTAGGAATGCATTTCTGATGGACTTTTGGCAAACTCTCACTATGTAGAATGTACCTTCCTGAAATCCTCAGATTTTTGGAATGGCTTATCATCTCAAAGAAATAGATTTAAAAGCAAATAATTTAGCTGACCGGGGTGGGGTGGGGTGGGAGTGAGAGTAGGGAGTGAGTGCTTAATGGATACAGGGTTTCCTTTGGGGTGCTAAAAATGTTTTGAACTAGGTAGTGCTGATAATTTCAAAAAATTGAGAGTATACCTAATTCCACTGAGTAGTACAATTTAAAATGATGAGTTTTATATTATGTGAATTTTACCTCAATAAAAAAGAGCAAATAATTTGGTGATGTTAAAGCTGTCACTGCGTCCTAAGCAGCCAAGAAAGAGAACCAAGACAATGTGAAATACTCAACAACAAAAACAGGTAGGATCACAATGCTGGGTGATAATAGCCAGTGATTATTGATTACTAGGGGCCGGGCACTATGCTAAATTACAAGCCTATAAGTTAGGTTCTCTTTATAAATCACTGAGGAACCTGAGTGAGGCTCAGAGAAGTTAAGTAATATGCTCAAGGTCACATACCTAATGAGTAAAGGGTTGGCTCCGACTCATGGCTATCTGAGCTATCTGACTCCAGAGTACATTCTTTCACAGCTGACATCTCCTGGGGTAGTATGTTACCTGTCTATTTGTACACAGGAGGAAGAGAGTTCTCTCTGCCCATAAAACTCAGTTTAAGTAAAAACTGAGCTCATAGGAATGGCACATACCACAAAAAGCAGAGTTAAGCAGACAGTAGCACCGGCAACCAAAAGCAGTGATGTGGGGCCGTTTGAGGCAAGAAAAGAAGGAGAATATGTACTCAAAGTGAAGAAAAAATTGCATGTGGGGGGAAGTGGGGGAGAGGGAATGCGTTTGAGGGAGAATGAGAACTGTTTGATTCAATGGAAGAGAGCAGGGTTGGTAAATGCCCACTTTTCCACTTTGCTCTCAACACACCTAAGTCATTCACCCTTGAAGCCTGGGCATCCCTTATTTGTAAGTGTTCTCGCCTGAGGGAAAAAGGAATTTGAAGCTCAGGAGAAAGGCACTGCCTTTTTAACAATCTGTTCCATTTGTAACCAACAGCAATAAAGTAATATAACTTTGGTAACTGACCAAGACTTGCAAGTACTCCATTTGGAGTGATGTGATATGTATTCAATTAAACCTTAACTGAAAAGAGAGCACTGTTTCATGGGATACGGTAAGAGTGAAAAATCACTTTCTAAGAATCTTGTATCTTATACAAGGAACAAAGGGAAAGAAATATCTTTTGCCTCTGTTTGGAGTTGGGAAGCCTGCAGAGCCCTGGGTAACTGACCCTAGAAACTTTCAGAAAGATGCAGGAAAAGAAGGAAAATTACCCTTCACCTATCTAAGCGTAATTCACTAGATTAAAGAGCTCCAAAGGGAAAGTACATCTGTTCTTCTTGGTGCGACCTCATCAGCAAACTCCCAGAGTGAAAAGAACTTGTGGTTCTTGGAGACTGAAAGGGGCCCTGGGAAATGACTGCCCGGAAGTCAATAGGCTGCTGTGGGAGGGGAGAGGTTGCCAATAGGATCCCACTGAGAAAGAAACCCCAGGAGCCCACTGGGGCAGGGGCCCAGCCAGCACTGGCGCCTTCTGGGAAACCAATCCTGGAAGTGGGCATGAAGTTCTTTGACCCTGAAAGTGGGGATCCCAAACCCTGCCATTTCCCAGGCCAATCATCCTCTCATCAGCATCTCTACTTCCCTGTGGGTAGAAGCAGATAATGAAGTGCTTGTTTGGCTCATGCTGTTGCTTGACAAAGGGAGTTTCTCCGCAATTGGTCCATGTGAGGAAAGTTATTGCATCTTCTGAACTGTTAGGTCTCGAATGGCAATATCAAAACACAATGGCTACAGTCACTGCCTTTGAAGACAGTATATTCATAGCCACTTCCTGCTAAATGACAGGGAACACAGAAATGGCAGAGCAATGCATGCATTGGACGTATAAAAATCGGGTCTAAATCCTCTGCAAAACCTCTATTAAAAATATCACTCCTTATATGAGTCCACGTGCTAATTCCAACTCACCTTAATTTCCCCGTCTGTAAAATGTGGGTAATTATGCATACATCAGAGGGGCACTAGTTAGGATTAAATGGGTAAATGCATGCAAAGTTCTTGGCACAGGGACTGGAACATGCTGCGCTCTCAAGAATATTGACTATTATTGAAATAAAACAATTTATCATTATTATTCAGCAGTTATTTAAAAAGCTTGTCTCTTCTGAATAAAAGACACAACTCCATTTATCAGAGAAGTACGAGATAATCCATCACATTCCACTTACTGTCTTTGCTTGAATACAAAGTCATCTGAATGCTCAAGTGCAGTGATCATTCTAATACTACGAGATTTTGAGCTCCTTGAGGACAGGAGTTATGTTTGTTTGCTTTTTAAATATATTTTTATTGATTTTAGAGAGGAAGGGAGAGGGAGAGGAAGAGAGATAGAAACAGCAATGGTGAAAGATAATCAGTGACTGGCTGCCTCCTGCACGACCGGGGATCAATCCCACAACCCAGGCATGTGCCTTGACCAGGAATCGAACTGTGACCTCCTGGTTCATAAGTCACGCTCAATCACTGAGGCATTGCAGCTGGGTGCAGGGACTATGTTTTTACTCGGCTCTCTATTCTTAGTGGCAGTCCCAGGATGTGGTTCACAGTGCTCATGAAATGTTTGAAATGCCTTCCATCGCTAATTTTTTATGGAAATACCTTTTACCTCTTCTTCTCCCTTGCCTTTCTTCTACAAGGTTTCAGAACTCTTTCTAACATTCAAATTACTTAATAGACAGTTTTTTAAAAATATATTTTATTGATTTTAGAGAGGAAGGAGAAGGAGAGAGAGATAGAAATATCAATGATGAGAGAGAATCATTGATTGACTGCCTCCTGCACACCCCCTACTGGGGATCAAGCCCGCAACCCAGGCATGTGCCCTTGGCCGGAATCGAACCTGGGACCCTTCAGTCTGCAGACCGATGCTCTATCCATTGAGCAAAACCAGCTAGGGCAATAGACAGTTTTTATTGGGAGTCCCTTCAGGTCTTTTTTAGAAGTGGGAATAGATAATAGGAAATCTGAATTATTTCTCTATAATAACCCTACACATCTCACCTTAAAGGGAGAGTGATGCATGTCCAAAGAAGGGTGACAATGTTGCTGAGGACCTAGAGCAGTGGGCCCCAACCTTTTTTTGGCCATACCCAACCTAAGCATCTCTAAAATCCTGATGCCCCCAGGTGACATATAATTATTATTATTCAAAAACTGAACGCCTATTCACTTGGAGGAAGCCTAAAAAGCCATTAACTTGGTCTAAACAAGCTTCCATAGAATATGGTGTCCATGAAAGAGAAACATAAAAGAACGAAAGGAGCCCTAGCTGGTTTTGCTCAGTGGATAGAGCGTCGGCCTTCAGACTGAAGGGTCCCGGGTTCGATGCTGGTCAAGGGCACATGCCGGGTTGAGGGCTCAATCCCCATTGGGGGGCGTGCAGGAGGCAGCCAATCAATGATTTTTCTCTCTCATCACTGATGTTCTATCTCTCTCTTTTCCCTTCCTCTCTCTGAAAAAAACAAAGATATATTTTAAAACATAAAAAGAACGAAAGGACAATTGAAGTACTGAGGAAGAAATCACTAAGAAATTGTTAAAAAATAATAATAATGTGAAGTGATATGAAAAAATAGCAAAGTTTCAAAGCATATAATAGAGAACTGAAATGCATAACTGTCATAATATATATTTATATACTGTATGTAAGGCCACTAGAACCACAAGAAATGCAAAAAATTCAATTAGTAACTCATTCTCAAATTGCCCCCCTTAAAAATCAAATGTGCCCCTGTGGGGTGTGCCCCACGTTGGGAACCACTGACCTAAAGGGAAAGGACTGTGGAAGTCAGGAAGAAGGGCCAGAGTGACAGAGGCCAGAAAGGACCCAGAAATGGGCCTGTGGACATACTGGTCTATACTGGCATCATGTTAGCTTCTAGAAGCTCATTCTAGAAGTCTGGCTTAAAACAACATTTCCCCTTGGGTCCTTGTTACTAACAGAGGCCAGGAAGTAAAACATTCCTCTTCTTATTATTAACCCTTTTGAAAAGGGTAGGGAGCAGAGAGTTGCCAGCAGCATACAACCATACAAACATGGATTCTGAAGCCAGACTGACTGGGTTTGAGTCTTAGCACTGTCACTTAATATTGGGTAACCCTAAGCAGGTTTCTTAACCTCTTTGAGCTTCATTTTCCTTCTCTGTAAAATAAGAATTACAATAATAATACTGTCCTCGTTAGGTTATTGTGAAAATTAAATGAGGATTCACATGATCTCACTTATTTGTGGAATCCAATGAACAAAATAAACTGTCCAACAAAATAAGACCTGAATCATGGAGGCCGGGAACATACTGACAGACCTCAATGTGGGGATGGGGGGATGAGAAGAGATAAACCAAAGAAGTTATATACTTATAGGCATGGCCCATGGACACGGGCAATAGAGTAGTGCAAACCTGGAGAAGGTGGGTAGGGGCTGGAAGGAGAGGTGTAAA